>NC_038242.2:33018970-33181667 GCF_000004515.6 Glycine max | reverse complement strand
TGATAGTGATTTAGAAAAATAAGGATTGATTGATTAATTTACTCTTATGATTGATTGTTTATATGTTACTTTGATTGATTTTGTTTAAATTCTTGTTATTATGATAGAATTTATGTATTCTTGTGTGTTTTATAGTTGAATGATTGAATTAAGTGCATTGGTAGTGATGATTAATCATATTAGATGTGTTTAGCATAGACATAGGTATTTTTTTTAAGAAACTAGCCTAGGTTATGCTCTGGTAATCGATTACCATCCATTGTAATCGATTACACAAGAACAAGCAGCCTGTAATCAATTACAACATCCTGTAATCGATTACCAGAAGGCTCATTACTTCTGTAATCGATTACCAAGCCCTGTAATCGATTACAACTCGTCCGCATCTATAAATACTCACGAAATCAGAGTTGCTGCGCAGCCACGGCCTCCCCTCATGCCTCCTCCATACCTAAAACTTCAAATCTTCGTATCTCACTCAATACTTCACCAAATCACGTCACGTAAAGCCCAATCTTCCTCTTTTTCACTCCTCTTTCACTTTCACCGATTAAAATCCACTAAAACTTCATCAAATGGCAGAGCCATCGAAGAAGAGAAAGGGATCATCCTCCACCACCGCTGCTGCTGCCCATCGCCGCCACGGACCATCTGAAGCATCCACAACACCTATTCATCCATATTTATCATCTCCAAGATCATCCACATTGTTTTCTTCCGATGATCAGCATCTACGGTACCTCTCTCAATTTTCTTCTAGGATCATCTTAGACCCTAAGTACCTAGACGTAGATTTCTTTAATGATGAAACGTTTGATTGCTATCAAGTGTTTCAAAATTCTGGCCTTGTTGATTTCATGTTATTAAAACTGCCACATTATCCTGAACTTGTAAAGGTCTTCTACTCCAATTTGAAAATTCAGGATGTCATTATTTCATCTGAAGTGCATGGTATTCCTATGATCATTGATCAGTCATTATTCTTTTCTTTAACTCATTTGATAATCGCATCATGCACTATATAATTGTTAGAATTTTGCTTCCCCGGTCTTCAAATTTAGCACAAGCCTCTGAGGAGGATTTGATTCTGATGTGGGCTTTTCTCACCGGTCGTCAGATCGACTGGGCCCATTTGGTTCGGTACCGAATGCATAAGGCATTACAGGCCAATGCACCTCTACCTCACCCACAGTTGATAACTTTGTTTCTGCGTCATTTTCAAATTCCGCTTGATGATGAACCATTTGTTCAAGTCAAGCGTTCCTTTGCAATTGGTGCTGGTGCCGTGACTTCCTTTGGTTACCGTAAGGATCGGAATGATCAATGGCTGAAGAAAGACGCACTCCCTCCTCAAGATGAGCGTACTCCTTCACCTCCTCCTCAACGAGAAGATTCAGCACTCATGAATGAAGTCCTTACCGAATTACGAGGTATTCGTTCTTATGTTGGTGAACGTTTCGACTCATTGGATACACGTTTTGCCGGCATGGATATTCACCTCACACAACTTGAAGAGGATGTAGGTTACATTCGTCAGAGTTTTGATCTTCCACCGCCACTTCCACCTTCTTAGATTTTAGTTTCTAATTCTATGTCTCTTTTAAGCCGTGTATTTTGGCTATGCAACTTAGATCATTATGTTCAGTACTTTATTTATCTTGTCATATTTGGATTTCAGATTTTGTGTTTTGATACTCTGTGGTTTTGGTTTTAAATTGTTTGGATTCTGGTTTTATTGTGTCTTATTTGTGAGATTGATTGGTTATGCTTTATACATTGATATTGATGCCCATGTACTTAGTTCTTTTTGATGTTGCCAAAGGGGGAGAGAATTTGGGTTAGAAATCAATTATCAATTAAAAATTTATCATTAAGAAAAGTTAGGCATACATGCCAAAAGATAGGGGGAGTAAGTGATGCAATCCTATCCCGCAAGGGCATTGGGTAGAAGACTCCAAGTAGATTGGGCTAGAGATCCAAGGGAAGGCCCTAAGGTTCTCATGAGCCTTAGGGTAGATTTCGAGCCCATGGGCTAAGCATGACCCGCTTATCTTTGTAAATATTAAAATAGGTTTTTTCTTCGTTTGGGCCTTGTATTTTGGCCATTCTAATAGTATAGGGTTTTAGCCTTGTATTTCGGGGAATTTTGAGTAGTCTTTGTAGTAAGGACTTTTTTTTTGTATTTTCATGTTTTATTTTGTCATGGGGGTGAGCTTAGCTATTATAGGGGGTGTGTAGCTAAGCTCTAGCTTCTCATCTCAAGGAGGTGAGCTTAGCTATTAGAGAGGTATGTGTAGCTAAGCTCTAGCTTCTTTAGGAATCTTCTTAAAGAAGCTTCTCAAGGAGGTGAGCTTAGTTATGAGAGGGGTGTGTGTAGCTAAGCTCTAGCTTCTCAAGGAAGTTTTCTCAAAGAAGCTTCTCAAGGAAGTTTTCTCAAGAAAGCTTCTCAAGGAAGCTACCTAGTCTATAAATAGAAGCATGTGTAACACTTGTGGTAACTTTGATGAATGAAAGTCTTATGAGATACACTTCAAAGTTCCACTTCTTTCCTTCTTTTATTCCTTCAATTTCGTGCTCCCCCCTTCTCTCTTTCTTTTCCTCCATTAAAGCATCCTCTTCAAGCTTCTTATCCAAGGCAATTCTTGGTGGTGAAGCTCCTTCTTCCTTGGCTTATTCCCTAGTGGATGGTGCCTCCCCTATCCTCTTCTCCTTTGCCTTCCGCTGCATCTCCATGGTGAAAAATCACCATTGAAGGACCTCATTGAAGCTCAAAGATCCAGCCTCCATTGAAGCTCCACAAGCAAGCTTCCATCAGTAAGGGTTGTGTGAACGTGCCATCATCTTGTATATAGCTTGTCTTGATTTCAGGGATTGTCATCATCAAAAAGGGGGAGATTGTAGACAAAGGATCAAGCTAAATGTAGACAAAGGATCAAGCTAAATGTTTTGATGATGCCAAAGGATCACATCACACGCTTCTCAAAGCTTTATTCAAGACAAAGAAATTAAAGATATTCAAGATGAATGATCAAGACAGTCTCTAGAGTCTTAGGAAGGGTATATTAAAAAGGAAGGGAATTCCAATTGAAGTAGCAAAAGGTTTGGCCAAGAAATTTAAGTTAAAAAGTCTTTTTCAACAAATTTACTCTCTGGTAATCGATTACTAGAGGATGTAATCGATTACCAGTGGCCAAAACTGATTTACAACAACTATTAAAATTTGAATTCAAAATTTGCACTGTGTAATCGATTACACATATATGGTAATCGATTACCAGCAGTTTCTGAACGTTTCAATTCAAATTTTAAAGCTTGTAATCGATTACACACATACTGTAATCGATTATCAGAGGAGTTTTTCCAGAAAACATTCTCAACAGTCACATCTTTTTATCTGTTTCTTAAATGGCCATCAAAGGCTTATATATATGTGACTTGAGACACAAATTGAACAAGATTTTTTCAGAACAAAAAGGTCTTATCCTCTTAAAAAGCAAAATTGTTTCATCCTCTTAAAAATTCCTTGGCCAAAACACTTGTGATTCAATAAGGAATTATTTGAGTGCGCAAATTGTTCAATCTATCTCTTTCAAGAGAGATTACTTCTTCTCTTCTTCTTTATTCTGAAAAAGGATTAAGAGACCGAGGGTCTCTTGTTGTAAAGAAATCTAAACACAAAGAAAGGGTTGTCCTTGTGTGGTTCAGATCTTGTAATAGGCTTTTACAAGATAGTGGAACTCTCAAGCGGGTTGGTTGGGGACTGGACATAGGCACAAGGGTGTGACCGAACCAGTATAAAACTGAGTTTGCAATCTCTCTTCCCTTAAACTCCTTTATTTATTATTGTGTTATATTCATATTCAAATTGCTCTATTTGAATCAATATTTAAGAAGTTCATTTTTAAGGGAATTTATAACTTGAATAGAAAGTAAAATAAAATTTTAATTGGGGAAATAGTTTGTGATATCTTAATTCAACCCCCCCCCCCCCCCCCCTCTTAAAAAATCTGAGGGCCCTTGTCCCAAATTTAAAAATGATTAAGGAATTTTTGTTGTTGATTATTGTGAACCTTAGAACCATAGGATAGTAGAGCAATTGTATGTTGGGTTGAAGTAAGTTTAGGGAAGTACATGCGAGGATCAATTTGGGTACAATCATAGGTCAGTTTCATGTTTATTGAATTTTTTTCACAACCTTAGTCGTTAAACATTTTTAAATTTTAGTCCTTCCAAATAAAATAAAATAAAAGAGAGAAAAATTAAAAAGATGATTAAGGAAGTGAAGGAAATAAAGCTATGATTCAAGTTTTAAAAATAGTGGCATGGGCACAATTTGATAGAAAAATTGTTGGGTTTTTGGATGATTGTTGATATGAGAAGGAGGGATAGTGTAAAATTTGTAAGACATTGATTGCTCTCTCTATCTCATGGTCTTTGAATTCTTAGGAAAACCAAATTCCTTTCAAGCCAACACATGTTACATGTCTTGATAGAGTCCTTGTGATCTTCATGTGTGTGCATGCATTTGATTGCTTTTGAGAAGGAAAACAAAGCTGGATTGTGTTCTCAATTGTGTGACAATTGTGAGATTGTAGCACCCAATGCAATTGGTGCTTGAGTGATAGACACGTGCAATGAGGTTTAAGCATTTTCAAGTGTGTTGAACAAGGATTGTGAGCTTGTTTTACCTTCTTGAATTAAAGCAATTGTAGCATTCCTGTAGTTTTGGTTGAAAACACCACTCTTAAGTTTGAATCATTGGTTTAGTTCTTTCAAGGTGCAAGAGGGAGCATGTGTTGATTTGTTAGGATGAAATTGTTCTTAGTTCTTGTCTGTCATTGAAGTATAGTTTCGTTTGTTGTATTTACTTATTTATGTTTAGTCTTTTGGCTCAAGGACAAAAAAAAACTCTAAGTTTGGAGGAGTTGTTAAGTTTCAAATTGATGTACTCTTAATGTATTATTCAAGGAAATTTTCTTATTCTTCCTTAGATTTAGAGGGTTGTTTTGATTCCAATTATCTTGTTTATATTAGTTTATGAATTGTAGCATAATATTTTGATTTCATGGCTACTTTGTTGTAAATTATCCCATTCTTTTGTAGATAAAGGATCTGAAAATGATAGAAGTATCTTGAAGAGCAAGTTTGGAGTACTAAAGCTCCAAAAGGTTAAACTTGAACAACAAAAATTGAAGAAGGATGAATAATAACAATTGGACAAGCCAGGATCCTTGGCTAAGTGAGTCTACACTCAAAATGGAAAAGTTGCCTTTTGTATTTTTAGGCTTGACTTGTGAACATATTATGATTCCCCTCTCCCATTATATCATTATTGTATCAATTGAAGTTTTTTTGTATTGTTCTATTGGAAAAGAAAACTATCAAGTGTTCATGTGTTCTTCATCCATTTCTCACATTTCCATGTGTAAATTCGAGTTACTCAATCCTACGAGTGGCTGATTTTCATTGTTGTAAGGGGTAGAAGTAGCCAATTTTGAACTCTTATGTATCTTTTGATTATGATATATATATATATATATATATATATATATATATATATATATATATATATATATATATATATATATATGTTGTGTTAGCAATTTGTGTGTTTTC
Source organism: Glycine max (assembly GCF_000004515.6). Taxonomy (NCBI): domain Eukaryota; kingdom Viridiplantae; phylum Streptophyta; class Magnoliopsida; order Fabales; family Fabaceae; genus Glycine; species Glycine max. The sequence goes on along the minus strand of NC_038242.2, from coordinate 33,176,051 downwards.
TCAATGCTTGTTGTGGATTGGCCACCAATAGCATGATTTTGGGGTGTAAATGATGTTGGTAAACACTTTTACTATCTTGAACTAAAAAAAATGTTCATCAAACTTAGTGTCTAGCAATGAAACTGATTTTTTTTGGTAATCTTATGGTCACAAAGCTTCAGGCTAGTGCCTTCGTTAAATTTTTTGGGATCATGGATTTGGAGAGGTATCTAAGGCTCTTTCTACCTAATGAATTATGATTAAAAAATACTTTTATTAACTAATTTTAACATTGGAACATGAATGAAATATATATGGCACATTAATGCATGAAAAGACTAAAGAATAGGAGAAATTTACCCTTGCAACAACTTTTATCATCCGTGTAACATCCATTTTACTGTGTTTTCTAGTTTTAAAATCACATAAAAGAATCTACTTTCCTGTTTTGTCACTTTATCTTTTTTATGCTTCACAAATCCACCTTCAAGTTTACTTTTTAGTTGTCGCGGATACAACTTTTTAAGCCTAAGTTAAAAATTCGCTACCTAACTTATATTGGACTTATCGTTTGTATTACTTATTTGACTAGTGTACTTTTTGAAATACCCCTAACAATTGTGTTGACCAATGTTACTAGACTTGGACTAGTCATAAACTCGGTCGCATTATTGGGTCATTAAGTATTGGGTTGAACTAGTGAGTCAGTAATTGACTTGCTTGACCCGATATAATATATATATATATATATATATATATATATATATATATATATATATATATATGAAGTGTATTTGATATAATTGTCATTAAGTATGTTTGATATATAGTACATATATTATTGTTATATATTATAAATATAATTGTTATAAGATAAAAGTGGACTTAATAAATTTTATATATAATCTTCATTGAAGTATATTAAATACATACATTCATTTTTTTATTCAAATATTTTATATGTATACATCTAAGCTTTAGCTTTAAAAGATTCTACATGTTTTTATTATTTCTCTTTTTACTACATTTTATTATTTTTTTATATGACTATTATTATAGTAATATTATATTGTTGATAGTGCAATAGGCATGATAATAGCTACTAGCTAGAAATAGTGCCGAAAATAGGTATGGGGAAGCATGTTACAATAACATCAATACAAAAGGCAAGTACGAAGAAGTGGGTGGCAACAATGCCAGTCCAAAAAAAACACAAATAAACTACGGGTTATCAATTTTGTTAAAAACCATTTGAACAACTTTCAAAAGTTTAAATGAATAATTGATCCAATTACAGGCTTAGAATGACAAGTAATCGATTTCTAATTCAGCCAGTCGAACCGGCGGTTCGAAAGGAGTTTAATAACATTGGTGTTGACCACACATGTGTGATTCTTTGTAGTTTGCTTAATCACAATTACAACTTGAGTATAAAACAATGTCATGTTAGCCATAATTGTATATAGTTGGTTGTATCGATGTCAAGTGATCGCTTTTGGTTTTTCTAAAGTTTTTCTCAAATAAACGTTGGTGGCGACTATGCGCTTTTTCCTTTCATGGGAGATGCACCTGTGAGCCCTGCGTCGCCCTCCTGCTGAAGGGTAGGTTGCAACAGTTGGCGACTCCACTAGGGACTTTTTTTAGAGAGTTAAGCCATTTAATCCATGTGCAATATTCATCATGACTTCCTTTTTGTTCTATGCTTCCCTTTCTTTCTCTTATGTTCTTGTATGCTTATAACTCCTTTGATACATTTTTGTGTAGTTGTTTATTTAATATATGCATTGATAGATATTTGTTCATTTGATGCTGATCACCCCCCATTGCAGTTAGTTTTTGTGCATTTATGTCTCGAGGAAATTTCAATGGGGGTTTACTGGAAAGCGCATTGGGTCGTCAAGTATTTAAAATTAAAATGGATGAATCCGAGTATCGAACACAGGGAACTAATGTTAGCTTGAATTAAGTTTAGAATCAAAGCATTGTTGAGAGAACATGTATAAGTGATAATTTCAAACAGAATTTAAACTAAACTTGTATGCTAAAAACTATAAAATGCAAGGTAAATAAAATGACAGCAGTAGGTAGATATGTTGGGTCTTTCTAACAAAAGGTCTGGTGCATAGAAATATATTTCTCTAATCAATCGTGCTCTTGTGTTCTATGTTGTAGCCTAAATTACTAAACCCTCAATCCCTCGTCAGGCTGAATATCCAAGCTTCATCCGCAGATCCCTCATTTAAGACTACACCCGATTTAGACAGCCCTCTTAGGTTTAGACTAACTTAAACTGAGTTTTGTCTGTAGATCCCTCATGTAAGACTAGACTCAGCTCAAGTAGCTTACTAAAGTTTAGCCTAATTTAGCCTAAGCTTCCACAAATCCCTCATGTAAGACTAGGTCTAAACTAAACAACATTATTGTAACAATATAATTAAAACCAAAACTTAACCTACAAATCCCTCATGTAAGGCTAAGTTTCAATCCTGCTTCAATCAAGTTCTAAGGCAATAATACATTTCCTAATGCTAAAGTCACCTAATTGTGCACACAAATGGGTGATCAGACCAAAAGCATACAAACATTAAGCATTGAAGGGAGCATTGAACACAGAAAACATAATCAATTAGATATTAGGTATTTACATCAGCTGTTCATTAGAAATCCCCAAATAGGGTGTTTAGCCAACCATTAAAAAGAAACCCTAACAATGAATGAGATTAAAAGCAGAGAATGATAGTTCCTTACACAAGAAGGGGGATTCCTCCTCCTCTTCTCAGTATCTCACACTCACTCTCTACTCAATAATCTCTCAAATGACAAAACCTTGGCTTCAATGCACAAGCTGCTCCTCTTTTCTGCATCTAGGGCTCTTTTCCCCAAATAAGCCTGTGGCTGCTCTGGAATCCTGTGCCCTAGTCATTCTGTAAAAGCAGTCATAAAAGGTGTTGTAAAAGATGTAAAAGTTGTACCCTAATTCTGCACAAAGCAGGCTTTACATAGGCTCTAAAATCGCGATGTTGTGCTTAGCGCCACCCTAGCGCTTAGCGAGAGTAAGTGAAATCGAGCTCAGCGCCAGTCTCGAGCTTAGCCTTGCTGAAGGCACCTGCTGCGCTTAGCGCACTGATCTTGCGCTTAGCGCGTGGCTTTGATGTTGATGCTCTGCCAGATTCTCCTTTGCGCTAAGCGCGCTGAAGCTGCGCTTAGCGGTGGATATGCGCTTAGCCCAAATGCTGAGCTTAGCCCAACTGCTACATTTTGCAATTCAAAACTTAGCCTCTTTTCACCTGAAAATGCATAGATTTCATCATTAAATCCAGTGGAAATGTTCTAGAGACAACGTTAAGCATAAAATAAGATTTATTTACAAAAATCACTACAAAATAACCATAAATTGGGGAAGTATACAAGCTTAGGTTTGTAATGGGGTTAGGCTGCCAACAATTCAGGGTTTTTTTAGGATTCAAAAGCTTAGGTTCTAGGAGAGCATTCATCCATAGAATAACCTTCATTTTTTTATTTTGTTTTATTCATCCCTTCCCCATACTTGCCCTTTTTCTTAGGCACTTAGCTTTCATACCTGAATTTATAGCATACACACTTATTAACTTTATTTATACTTACAACTTTTTTTAAAGAACAAAAGCAGTGTGTGTATATACTATTTTCTTTGACCATTTCAATCCTTACCCCATGCCTCCCCCAAATTTGAAACAAATTACCTTGATAATACCTCCCCCAAATTCGGGACAAATTTGCCTTGAACCATCTTCTGTGGATGATGCCCTCCTACAACCTAAAATAAGGTAGCAGAAGATACAACTGGATAGGCTCGAGGTTTAATCAATCAATTAATTCATTCAGCTCAAACTGGGTGCAAGGGATAATTCATTCAATCACAAGGTTAGCTTTTTGGCTAAGTAGTTATTCATAATCAAACATGGCCTTCATCATCCTCAAGTTCATGCATCCAATCCATACTTCAAAGATTCACACAAAAATCAGCACTAAATGATAGTCATTTCTCTCACAATTTTAAAGATCACACTCTCACCAAGATATGGTTAATGCATTCCTTCACAATCAATCTGACAACCGACTAACATTTTTAGACATAATTCCAATCATATGCTCATTCTCTTATAATGATGACAAACTTGATCCAAACAATCATGCAATCATCCCAATCCATTCAATTCATAAATTTGCTCAATCAAATCATTTCTAAACACTCATTCCATACCAAATAATCCACTGCATACAATGTTTAATCAATTCACTGTTCAATCAAGCTTTTTGTGCAAGCACACAAACAACTATGCTACTGAAATTAAAATGCAGAAATATAAAAGCTGAAATTTAAATGACATAAATCATAAAATAACTAAAATTAAACTAAAGTGTTCATAATGCAAAAAATTTAAATTTCCTCCTCCTCCTGTGGCTGTTCTTCATTGAGATCCAGTGTTGATGGCTGAGTTTCCTCAAGAGTAGGTGCAGATGGTGGAGATGGCTGTGGGGTCTGAGTTGGAGTGGTCTCCTCCTCTGCTGCTGCTGGTGATGGTGTTGGTGCTGGCGGCTCCTCAGTCACAGGCTCCTGAGCTGTGGAGGCCACACCCCCTCCAGAGGAAGAAGGCTGGTCTCCTGGCCAAGCCACATGTGCGTCAAATTCCTCCATGCTCATAACGGAGGGAAAGCCCAAGCCCTAAAGGCTCTGCATGATGATGGACTGCCCTCTATGGATGCTTTGGAGCATGGAGTGAAGCATCTGAGGAGTGAAAATCAAATATGTTGGACCTGTATAAAGAGGAGCTGGTAGTGGTATCTGTGTGGGTGCAGGAGGAATCACTGGGATCTCTATGGAGGAAGAAGGAGGAAGTGTAGAAGAAGAAGGACCTCCTGTCTCTGATGGTGCTGTGGAAGAGGCCTCAGATCTCTTTCCTCTAGCCTTCCTAGGTCCTCTGAAAGTTATTGTTGGATCATCCAGATTCCAACAGTTCTTCTTCATATAAGCCAAATTAATGGCAGGACTCAGGCTCTATAGGGACCTCGAATCAGACTGAACTCCCCTAGCCTTACATAAAGCTATAATCAAGGCCAGGAATCCAAGTCTGGATGTGTCATGCTGAGCAGTGAGGGAGATCTGGTGGGAGATGAGGTACCCCACATTCATATCCATCTTCATAATAATGCCATAAATGAGTCTGGCCTTACGGATTGTGCATCAATATTTTCTTTTGTTTTCCGGCATGTCCCGGAATTTCACAAATTGCCTAATGATGGGTGCCAAGCACCTCACAAGGACCAAACAAAAGTTGCATGTCATCAAGCAAAGGTCCCCGGACGAAATTAGGGTATGACAATTGCCCCTTTTTACTTGTCTTTTATTGGAGATAAAAGGAAAGTAAAGATAAAACACTAATTTTGTTCCTCTCGGTTGACGAGAGTCGCGGGTGACCATAAAATCTCCGCATGCAAATGACTTGTTGTTCCCGGGGGAACAAAAGGTGCAGAAGACGATGTCAGTCTCTGCATGCTATCAAGCGTTCTGTCTTACAGATAGCAAAAGAATGTTTATACGGATAACCACTCGGGTATTTCCGCCCGTCAGCATGACTCAAAAGTCAGTATGACAGATCTTGTGAGCGCGGAAGATGATGTAAGTCTCCGCGTGTCAACGGGTTTGGCGGCCGCGATTGACGAAGGGCGCAGAATGACCATAATTTGTCTCTGCATGCCATTGGACACAACTGTGTCTGAATGGCAAAAAGGTGTGCGGAATGACCATAATTTGTCTCCGCATGTCATCGGGCCCGCCGCCTGTGGATGACAAAAGGGCGCAGAATGACCATAATTTGTCTCTGCGTGCCATCGGACACGACTGTGTCTGAATGGCAAAAAGGTGTGCGGAATGACCATAATTTGTCTCCGCATGTCATCGGGCCCGCCGCCTCTGGATGACAAAAGGGTGCAGAATGACCATAATTTGTCTCTGCGTGCCATCGGACACGACTGTGTCTGAATGGCAAAAGGTGTGCGGAATGATCATAATTTGTCTCCGCATGTCATCGGGCCCGCCGCCTCTGGATGACAAAAGGGTGCAGAATGACCATAATTTGTCTCTGCGTGCCATCGGACACGACTGTGTCTGAATGACAAAAGGTGTGCGGAATGACCATAATTTGTCTCCGCATGTCATCGGGCCCGCCGCCTCTGGATGACAAAAGGGTGCAGAATGACCATAATTTGTTTCTGCGTGCCATCGGACACGACTGTGTCTGAATGGCAAAAGGTGTGCGGAATGACCATAATTTGTCTCCGCATGTCATCGGGCCCGCCGCCTCTGGAGGACAAAAGGGTGTAGAATGACCATAATTTGTCTCTGCGTGCCATCGGACACGACTGTGTCTGAATGGCAAAAGGTGTGCGGAATGACCATAATTTGTCTCCGCATGTCATCGGGCCCGCCGCCTCTAGATGACAAAAGGGTGCATAATGACCATAATTTGTCTCTACGTGCCATCGGACACGACTGTGTCTGAATGGCAAAAGGTGTGCGGAATGACCATAATTTGTCTCCGCATGTCATTGGGCCCGCTGCCTCTGGATGACAAAAGGGTGCAGAATGACCATAATTTGTCTCTGCGTGCCATCGGACACGACTGTGTCTGAATGGCAAAAGGTGTGCGGAATGACCATAATTTGTCTCCGCATGTCACATGACCTCAGGGTCAGTATGACAGAGATTGTGGGGTGGCCGACAAAAGCAAGGCTCTTGCTCCTACGTATCCTCCAATGAGGAACTCAGACCTACGTAGTTCTAGATAACTTGTGAGACTTGAAAAAGTCTCCACCGGAAGATGCTGACATCTCCGGAAAGGGCGCACATGACCACATTGGCGTCTGCTCATCAATCACACTTGGGGCCACTGAATGACGAGGTGCGGATAACCGTAAGGCGTCTCTGCGGGCTACTAGCTCTTGGGTCATGGTAACAAAAACTGGTGTGGTTGACAAAAGCGAGGCTCTTGCTCCTACGTATCCTCCAATGAGGAACTCAGACCTACGTAGTTCTGGAGAACTTGTGAGACTTGAAAAAGTCTCGGTGTTTTCTTCACTAAAATGCAAACATGCTTTAGTAAAGAGACAAATATTCCAACTGATTAGAGCAGCATATGCTTTTTTGAGTGAAAAACAATGCGTTTACCGGGGAAGGAGAGTCTGCTGATGAAACCCCCCCATAACCATAAATGAGATTTTGGATGTTAGCATTTCGTTTCTAAATGACCATTTAGAGGAAACACTGGGTTCAACAAAAATAGAAGAAAATCACTCAGAGTGTATCAACCTCGCATAGGTAAGTGTTTCATCCTAATTCCGAACCATAGATATGTCACGACTTGACTTTGCGAATTATTTCCTATCAAATCAAAAATTACATGCATGATCATGGATCAATAAGACTTCCCTTGGGAATGGGTTCTTTTGGTGGGTTTTTAAGGCTTTTGTGTGTTTTTGGCCTTTTCCTTTTCTGTTTCTGTTTTGCGCGAGGCGAACAAGTCACCGACGCACAGGATTTTGGTTGGTAATCAAAGGCAGAAGACCACTGTTAGGTCGTGGTTTCCTTTCCCTTTTTTTTTTGTTCATTTAGTGACAACTCTGTATTGTACAGATATTGTCCGGTCCAAAGAACTTTCTGCACATTTCTTCTGATTTCTTTCGATCCTTGATAAGGAGCTTTCTTTCCTTCCTTTTACTTTCTCCCACTCTTTGGTTGGGAATTTTCTTTCTTTTCTTTTCGCTTTCTCCCTCTCTTTGATTGGGAATTTGCTTTCCTTTCTTTTTTCCTTTGATTGGAAATTTTCCTTCTCTCTTTTTTTTTTTGCTTTCTCTTTGATTGGAAATTTTCCTTCTCTTTTTTTTTCTTTGATTGGAAATTTTCCTTCTCTTCTTTTTTGCTTCCGAGGGTAAGGATTGACATTCTCACCCTGGGTCAAGGTTTATGGTGAGTTAGGATTTTGGCTCAAAGCTTGTAGAATGGCCAGACATGATACATGTCAGGGTTTGGTTTGGTTCAAGGGTAAAAGGGATGCCCCACATTATTTCCATGACACAAATGCAAAAATGATGATTTGGAAACTTTATGCAAAACTGGTCATGCATGCACCTATTTGGACACTCAAGTGTCAAATTTTTATGGTCATGTGATGCTAGGGCTCAGGATTCATTTCCTCTATTTTTAGTCAACCCAATGTTTCCAAAATATGTTCTTTTACCAATTTGTGCATTCATTCTAGTCCATTTTGGGTACTCGGGAAAATTTCACAGCATTCACCCTTCAGGTGTATACACATTTTTTCAAAAACTAGTTATGATCAGTGAATTTTTTCAAAGAAAAGTTGGAAGTCATCTCTTTTCAAAAGCATGTTGGTTTTTCAGCTAGACAACTTATTTTTCTTTTTTCTCTCTTTTTCCTTTTTTTTATTTGTTTATTCCTTTTTCTTGTTTGTTTTTGTTTTGTTTTTTTTTTCCCTTTTTTTTTCATGAGGTATTTTGCTACCTAAACATGTGTTTATTTTTGTGAGGTATTTTTGCTATATACATGCATATCCAAGGTATCTTGCTACCTAAACATACATATATATATTTTGTGAGGTATCTTTTTGCTACATACATGCATATCTAAGGTATCTTGCTACCTAAACATACATATATATTTTGTGAGGTAGTTGTTTGCTACCTAAATTACATACATGCATATCTAAGGTATTTTTCACTACCTAAACACGCATACATATATTTGTGAGGTATGACTACCTTCCGAGCTTGTGCTCGTTTTATTTAAATTCTTAGGGTCATGAGAAACTAGGTGTGTCCCAATATGACTTGAGAAACAAAAGGTGATCAAATAGCAAGCAGAAATTTAAAAGTTACTAGGTTGCCTCCTAGTAGCGCTTCTTTAACGTCTTGAGCTGGACGCCTAATGATTTGTCGGTCATGGACCTAGTACTTTGCTTACCTTTGGCTTTGGACTTGGTCGCCTATTGGTCTGCCATGTGTCGTAGCAATACTCAAACCTTTTTGCGGATGAGCAGAGGTGAACTCTAGAGGTGGTGGCGGTGCGTCTGTTGCCCGCTGCCGGCCATCCCCTGGCTGCTGTGGTGTTTCGCCCTGCGCCTGCCTGGGGGCGCAGTACTTCTTGATGAAAGCTCGATTGGTAGGGGGGGCCTGGTGACTTTGCTGGGGGCGACAGGCACTCCCTAGAATTGACAGAGACCCGTATTTAGAGCTGGCAACTCCAAGACCCTGTTGGCCTTCTTCGGGTCCACTAGGTGTCTTGCGGGCACAATCCCTGCAAACAATAGAAGACATCAGAAATCAGTTGGGGGAGGTGCATACTTACCTATGCCACGACGACATGAACTTGCTGGGGGGAACGGGCGCCCTGTAGGGCCGACAGAGGCTCATAACCAGAGCTGGAAACCCCAGGGCCCTGTTGGACTTTTCCGGGTCCACTGGGTGTCTCGTGGGCGCGATCCCTGCAAATAGTAGATGGCATTAGAAATTAGTTGGAAATAATGCATACCTACCTATGTCGGGACGGCACAGACCAACTGATACTTCCGCAGGGGGAGATCGGCATTACGGTCGCTGGGCAGGATGTTGCTAAGCAGCAATGTCATCTATATCTGTGTAAAAGGGGTCATGTTGGTACACATGATCCACACTCGTCTCTTTGCAGCGGCACGGGTGAAATCTTGCCCCGGTATGCATAGTAGCTGTGTGATAGCCTCCCTCTATGGTTGTGCTTGCACAGTTGGTCGCCCTCAAATATTAGGGGGTGGCCCAGAAACTGATAAAAGGAAACTACTGGCCCCTTAACCAGGAGCGCGAGTCTCGGTTAAGCATTTTAAGGGCAGAGGACCTTAAATTATCTTAAGCTGTGGATATGGAGCCCACAGAAAGTGAGGACGCGTAGCCCTCTAAAGGCGAGGGCGTGTAGCCCTCTGAAGTTTAGGACGTGTCGCCTTTTGAAGGCGAGGGAGTGTAGTCCTATGATGGGAAGGACGTGCAATCCTCTAAAGGTGAGGGCATGTCTCCCTTTGAAAACGGGGGACATGTAGTCCTTTGATGGCGAGGACGTGTAGTCCTCTAAAGGCGAGGACGTGTAGTCCTTTGAAGGTGAGGGCGTGTAGCCCTACAAAGGTGAGGACGTGCAGTCCTCTAAGGTGACGACGCGTAGTCCTCTAAAGGTGAGGACGTGTAGTCCTCTGATGTGAGGGCGCGCAGTCCTCTAAAGGTGAGGACGTGTAGTCCTCTGATGGTGAGGACGTGTAGTCCTCTAAAGGTGAGGGCGTGTAGCCCTCTGTTGGCAAGGACGTGTAGTCCTCTAAAGGTGAGGGCGTGTAGCCCTATGAAGGTGAGGACATGCAGTCCTCTGATGGCGAGGGCGTGTAGCTCTCTGAAAGTGAGGACATGTAATCCTCTGAAGGTGAGGACATGCAGTCCTCTAAGGTGAGGACGTGCAGTCCTCTAAGGTGAGGACGCGTAGTCCTCTGAAGGTGAGGACGTGTAGTCCTCTGATGTGAGGGCGCGTAGTCCTCTGATGGTGAGGACGTGTAGTCCTCTGATGGTGAGGACGTGTAGTCCTCCAAAGGTGAGGGCGTGTAGCCCTCTGTTGGCGAGGACGTGTAGTCCTCTAAAGGTGAGGGCATGTAGCCCTACGAAGGTGAGGACATGCAGTCCTCTGGTGGCGAGGGCGTGTAGCCCTCTGAAAGTGAGGACATGTAGTCCTCTGAAGGTGAGGGTAACTAGTACCCAAGGCGAGGGCGGGTAGACCTCTCAAGGCGAGGACGTGTAGTCCTCTAGAGGTGAGGGCGTGCAGCCCTCTGATGGTGAGGACGTGTAGTCCTCTCAAGGTGAGGGCGTGTAGCCCTCTGTTGGTGAGGACGTGTAGTCCTCTAAAGGTGAGGGCGTGTAGCCCTACGAAGGTGAGGACATGTAGTCCTCTGATGGCGAGGGCGTGTAGCCCTCTGAAAGTGAGGACATGTAGTCCTCTGAAGGTGAGGACGTGCAGTCCTCTAAGGTGAGGACGCGTAGTCCTCTGAAGGTGAGGACGTGTAGTCCTCTGATGTGAGGGCGCGTAGTCCTCTGAAGGTGAGGACGTGTAGTCCTCTGATGGTGAGGACGTGTAGTCCTCTAAAGGTGAGGGCGTGTAGCCCTCTGTTGGCGAGGACGTGTAGTCCTCTAAAGGTGAGGACGTGTAGCCCTACGAAGGTGAGGACATGCAGTCCTCTGATGGCGAGGGCGTGTAGCCCTCTGAAAGTGAGGACATGGAGTCCTCTGAAGGTGAGGGTAACTAGTACCCAAGGCGAGGGCGGGTAGCCCTCTCAAGGCGAGGACGTGTAGTCCTCTGGAGGTGAGGGCGTGCAGCCCTCTGATGGTGAGGACGTGTAGTCCTCTCATGGCGAGCACGTGTAGTCCTCTCAATGTGAGGGCGTGCAGCCCTCTGTTGGCGTCTAAAGGTGAGGGCGTGTAGCACACGTTGCGTTCGAGTCGTATCCTTAGAAAAATGGAGGTTGAGGAACCTTGGTTGGGATTATGGCTACCATTGAATTATCGAGTTGATATGGGATCAAATTTAGCAAATGACAACGGAATTTGGGGTGAACCCTACAGGCTTTTTGCTGCAAAATTCCTTTTTGTTGGTGTTTTTGGTTTGTGCTAAAGGTGGTCTTCGTCATTGGAAGTGCGGTAGACAGGCTTTGTGGTTGATTTAAGGATGGCCTTTGTGGATAAATGGGTGGTGGGTAAGGAGGAGGTTTGTTATTGGCTGAGTAATGACATTGTTGGGTTGGTGGGAAACTTGGCCGTATAGGAATGGCAGTCACAGCATGGGTTTCTCCCTCTTTCTCACCCTCTTCATTTGCCCCAGTTTTCTCAGTCGTCCTAGTAGGATGATCAAATTTGCCTCTTTTTGGACCCACATTGATCCTTTCACTGGCGAAGACCAAATCTGCAAAGCTTTGAGGGTGCGTAGCCCACCATCTTTTCATAGTAGAGTACCGATAATGTGTCTACCATCACGATTATCGTCTCCCTTTTTGCACATGTTCTGTAGTTGCATCCTATCCGGAACCATATTAGAATAGTACTGATACTGCCTAACGAAGGCAACCATTAGGTCCTTCCAAGTATGGACTCGGGAAGGTTCCAAGTTAGTGTATCAGGTAACAGCTACCCCAGTAAGACTTTCTTGGAAGAAATGTATTAGCAGTTCCTCATCTTTGCGTATGCCCTTATCTTCCGACAATACATCTTTGGATGGTTCTTGGGGCAAGTAGTCCCCTTGTAGTTGTCAAAGTCCAGCACCTTGAACTTGGGAGGGGTGATGATATTGGGTACTAGGAACAACTCTTCTAGGTTAGCAAAGGCATAATCTTTACCTCTTTCAATGGCCCTGAGCCTTTCCCCTTTCCCATTTCTGCCATAGCATGAGGGTTTTTAACCGCTGTGGAATGTGAGGGTTGTGGTTGTGGGTGACACTGAGGGCCCTCCAAAGTGTTTTGCAGGGGTATACCACCAACTGCTTTCTCTTCAGTGGCATATCCGAGGCAAGGCTCGAAGTCGGCTAGATTGTGGTGGGGCATTCCATGTGTCTCCTCCATGGGTCGAGAGACATGTGCATGATCAGATTGAGGTTGTTGGATCTTAATGAGTATGGGTGTGGAGGTATTGGCATCCTCATTGGGAATGTACGCCACATTGGGTGGTGTATAGTTTGGGAGGCAAGCCATATGGCGGGAAGGCGTGCTTGTTTTGAATTTGCACATCATGGTGTCATCCGTACTTCCCAAATCTTTGCCTACCATATTTGAGGTTGGATGATTCATTTGCTTGAGGCCAAATGGGGGCATCGGGTTCACCTTAGCAACAGCGTTGGTAGCGGCAACTGCAACCATATCGACTTCCCTTATCTTTTTCATGCTTATTATGGCCTCCATCATTGTGGCCATTTGCTCTTTCATGGCCTCCATGTCGACCTTCATCTGCTCTTGCACCTTCTCTACTTCACCCATTACTCTAGCTCTAGCACGGGTTTGGTAGGGGCGCCGTAAAGCGTGTTTTTTTTTTCTTTTTTGATAATAATGATTAAGTTCATTTTTATTTATTTATTTTTATTTTCTTTTTCAAGGAAAGAATGCAATGAGCAATGCAACCAATGAAAAGCATGGATGTATGCGAATGATGTACAGTTGAAGTATTGCGAATTTTTACGCAGGATATGGGGTTGAATCAATTTAGATTTCCAACATGGTCCATGACATCTTTGTCAAGGTGAAACTGGAAGTAACAAGGACATCAACAATCCTAAATATGTTTGGCAGTAGACGAAGTAGTGATGTGACTCGATTCATCTTTTGCCCCAATTTTTGCAAGATAGTTACTTCCATACTTCAACTTGACTTGATGAACTTTTTTCGAAAAAGCATGAGCTTGGTTCAACCCCATAACCCAGGGAATGGCAATTTTGATCGCCAATACTTCAACAACATTTCATAGGGATGAAAGACTCGGGAATACGCATACTATGCATGGAGAATGTAATTATCAAATTGAGATGCCCGAAGAAACATCTTTTCTTAGTTAACTATGCATTAGGTACCATGTTCACTCATTTTGTTTTTAAGTGAAACGGGTTTATGATCCCAACATGGTTGGCTCATGGTACCGAATATATGCAACCAAGAATGCATCATGAATTTTCATGCTTCCTTTTTTGTTTTTGTTTTGTAGAGAAAAATGCAAGGCTCATGCATGAGCAAACATGAAAACAAAAGGTATGCAGTTTGTAGAACAAAAAGTATGTTGAACGCATATGCATGATGATGCAATGACTCATGCAAAATGTGAGGCTGGAATATGATAACGAACAAATGCAGGAACGATATGTTCATTATGATGTTATGAAGAGATGCTTATGCGATGCATGATATGAATGCATTTTATGGACACGAGATGCCGGGAAATTATCTCTTCTTACTCGCGCATTTGGGGGCGCAGTGCCCCATGTGTACAATTAAGAAGGTGATATGGACCTTCCGACTTTCCGTGACAAAGGACGAGACCAACATACAATGCATGCTAGAGATAAAATGCGGGAGTGACTTGATTCACACTGATTTTTGGAGTAAAAACGTGGGATAAACTCATTTTATTCAAAAAGTTATAACTAGTCAAGATCTGAGCGACAATACAAACTTCCTAGCGGTTTCTAATCATATGGTCCATTAAGTCTATCATATGCTGACAATAGCCGAGAAGTCCGTGGATCTCCTCGGGGGCGGAGTAGGTGTCCGCCACTGCTTTGGCCTTGGCTAGCAATCGGGGAAGTTCTTGACTCCTGTTCAAAGTAAGAGGAAATCGGTCCATCCACATTGTTGCCTCTTGGTGCAATGAATCAATTACCCTTTCCCTTGCTTCCCTTTCTGCTGATATCTTGGCGTACTCATCCTCTAGCCATTGCTCGTGAGTCGCCGCTAGATTTAGCTTCTCTTTGCACTCATCGATGATGGCCCACATATTCCCTTCAGTCTCGCTTAACTGTTGGGACAAATTTCTTTTCGACCTAAGGCAAGCCTTTAGCTCGTCCTTCAAGATCATGCCCTTGACCCGTGATGATTCCTTTCACCTCTTCGGAGCTTGAGCTCACTATTGCTGCCCTATAAAGCCCCTCAAAAATTTGCTTTGGTTGTGTTCTTCCTTTCAGGCCTTCTTGGTTTCTCGTTCCAAGGCTTCATCGGTGGCCATATTGACGTCCCTTAGTTCATCATACTATCTTCAGACTTTGATGGCTATGGACTTGAACTTCTCTTTGACTACCCGGGCTCTTTCAAGCTTTGCCTTTAGGGCTTGTACCTCATCACTTTCTTCTGAAGCTTTAACCTCATTGTCTCTCACAGTCTTTAGATTTGGGAGCCAATCCAATCCTTGTGTTCGGACTCTCAGCCACTTATGATAGCCGCCGATGATCCCATTACTGCTTCCCCTAAGCTCTCTGTCCTTTCTTCACGCCGCATCCCATGCCTTGCGAACTCCTTGGAGTACCCTCGCGTTGTGGTCACTGAAACCCCGTGCAATGAAAGGCGTGATGCTTTCGTCTGATGGCACTCCTCTCATGGGGTAGCCAAGCTGTCTTATGGCGAGGACGGGATTATAATTAATACAACCCCTTGTTCCATCAAGGGAACATTTGGACATCCTTCGTATGAAGATAGAATCCTGATTCTTCCTTCTTTCTTGGAGAAAAAGGTGTGAAACCAGCCACACATAGAGAGCCAGTGCACAACAAACAATTCTTGCGCCACTCTTTTCACATCCCCGGTCGAACGTGTCATACATGGCCAAAATGGCGACGACCGGGCTTTCCTTGCCATGATGAAAGGCGAGGAAAGCGTCAATCACTGCTAGGTCCACTAACCCTTCCATATTCGGAAAGAGGACAACTCCAAAGATCAAAAGCGCCAAGATGTCAAT
This sequence comes from Glycine max, assembly GCF_000004515.6. Classification (NCBI taxonomy): domain Eukaryota; kingdom Viridiplantae; phylum Streptophyta; class Magnoliopsida; order Fabales; family Fabaceae; genus Glycine; species Glycine max. The sequence goes on along the minus strand of NC_038242.2, from coordinate 33,160,535 downwards.
AAAAGAAAGCCCATTCGCCTTGATTTGCCAAGGCCTTTGCCCTTTCCTCCAAACACTTCCTTGGTACTCCGACTACCCCATTCCTGTTTTGCTTTACACGGTCCAACTCTTGTGCTGAGATTTTCACTACCTTGGCAACTCTTGTCGTGGAGGGATAGAACCCAGAGAAAAGATATGACTTCCATCCTCCCAGTGGGCATCCCTGGATTTCTTCAAACTCTTTCACAGTCGGCACTAGCTGGAAGTCCTCAAATGTGAAGCACCTTAGGGGCTGGTCATAATACTGGGAAAGGGATGCAATCGGTTACATGGAGACTTCTACCCTAGCTAGGTCCCAAATCTTACCATAGGCTTTGCGGAAGGCTTGCCATTGAAGTTGACCCATTAATTTCCCCAACTCTCGTAAACTAGTGACCTCTAAGCTCTTGATTTTGACTTGATAGAACCTCTTTTTAAGCGAAGGATTTTGACTTGATCCCATGTTTTACTGAAGTGAAATAAAATCTAGTGCGAATCAAAACTCCGACATCTATCATGGGTGGAATGGATGAATGCATGAAGAAATGCATATGACACAGATGCAATTTACGAATACGGGAGCCCGAGAAACTGTCTCCTTCTCAGATACAACGTCTAGGGGTAGCAAAGTGCCCCAATGTATGTATTTAAAACGGTGACACGGACCCTTTGTTGGTTTGTTTACAGAGGGGATCAAGACAGAACCCATGTGCGATGCATATGCGAAAGGCGCAACACGGGAATGTACATAGTACGACAATATTCACAAACAAATATAAGCAAAAGGGTACATGACACTTATGCATGGCAGTGTGAAAAATGGCACGTAATGTGTTTGCTCCGAGCCCCTATTTAAAGGGACCTATATGGGAGGGAACTAAAAGGGCTTTTAGTGATAATTCCCAAGGTGGTCATATCTCTCTTGATGGTTTCTAGAGGTATGATCCTCTTCGAAGAACATATTGCAGCAGTAGGGACTACTAGCAACAATATGTTTCAAAGAAAAAAACTCTAGATGAGGGTTCACTGCAATCAAGCAAGTCGGAGACCTAGCAGGATCACAGATTCACCTCCACTCCTTATGTTCCCACGAACCCGGGTATAGGGCCCTTTTTCAACAAACAGTGTGTGCAAATACTGTTAGTGTTTGTGTGCATCAAATGAATAAATATTTACCTCAAGCATACACTTAAAAATGCACAAAAAACATCAATGAGTTATATATACAAGAACATAATGAAGGGAAACCCAACAAAGGAGTAAGTCACGGTAAAACATTGCACAAGATTAAATGGCCTAACTCTCTAAAAACAGTCCCCAGCGGAGTTGCCAACTATCGCAACCTACCCTTCGGCGGGAGGGCGACGCGTGACTCGCGGGATGCGTGTTCCACGAAAGGAATACGCGCGGAGTCGCCACCAACGTTTGTTTGAGGAAAACGTCGGAAAAACCGGAAAAGACGCGATCTACGAACTTTTAAGTGAAAGGTTCGGGAGTTGTATTTACGCACGGGGAAGGTGTTAGCACCCCACACGTCCGTCACAAGGGACGGCAGCCTTTAATCGAATGTGCAAACATGACTTTGATTTTTACGTTCCCTTTATGTTCTTATATCTTTTATGCCCTTTTTAATATTTTTCTCTTTTTGTGGTCGACAAGGGTGTTTTCCCTTTGCTCCTACGTATTCCTCAATTGTGATGAGGAAATCAGACCTACGTAGTTCTTTCGGAACAAAGTGTTTGGTTAAGTTATTTTTTATCTTTTTGCAAGATATAATTTGATTGAACAAAAGGTCATTTAAGGTGTTGGACCATTAAACGATCTTTTGATTTTGAAAGGAGAGAAACGTTAAGGCGTTGGACCATTAATGATCTCTTGTTTTTGAAAGAAGAGAAACGTTAAGGCATTGGACCATTAACGATCTCTTGGGGTGGTCGACAAAAGCGGGGCTTTTGCTCCTACGTATCCTCAATTGCGATGAGGAAATGAGACCTACGTAGTTCTTGCTTTAGCGTGAATCAAGTGATTCTTTTTTACTTAAAAGGTGATCATTTTTAGGCGTTGGACCTTGAAAATGATCCATTTTACTTAGTAAGAAATTGAAATGATAAACTTTCAAAAACCTATTTTTGTGGACGAGCTTGACTAGGCGAGTTGATTTTAGCCTTAGTTTCACTTTAGTTATTAGTCAATTCAATCAAGAATGAGAAATCCCAAAGAGAAAACGTCCGATTGATTTTCCGCTTTATTTTACTAAAAGACATTTTTTTTATTATTATATTATTATTTTACCTCTTTTTTTATTTCCAACGTGGTTACGGCACGACCGAACGGTCGGAATTCATTTTAACCGAAGTTAACGGATAATACAATTCAAACGATCGGTGGAAATTTATTTTATTTTTAGGTTAAGCGAGAAATGACTTAAATAAAATGGCTTAAGCACGTCAAAAGGGGTACGGAAAGTAAATGAAAACGAGAAGGAAAATACACGAAACACACTGTGGACCACCACGGGTACATAGAATGAATCGAAAAGCTTGGTTCGAGGTACTTACCCGTTGAAGATCGAAGAACGATGAAGAAAGAATGAAGAACGTCGAAGAACGGTCGAAAACCTTCGCGAAATCACTCACGGAAACGTTACGGAAACGTTACGGAAGCGCCTCGGCTTGGATTTTCTTCACGGAAACAATTTTTCTAAGCAAATTCGAAAGAGAGAGAAGTGCCTCACGGGCTGAACCCTTTTCCACTTCACTTCTCCCCCTATTTATAGAAAATTGGGGGAGAAGCTTGCCACCCAGCTCGCCCAGGCGAGTAGGGTTGCTTCCTCCAGAAGCAACAGCCTTCTGGAGGAATCTTTTGGAGGGCCCAAGTGGGCCTGGTTGCTATTTGCACCCCCATTTTTACTAAGTACACCCCATGCCTTTTTTTTGGTGATTCTTTTTTCGTAAAGTTACGGAAACTTACGAATTTCGTAACGATACTTGTTTTCTTTCCGTAATGTTACGGAACCTTGCGGATTACATAATCATCCCCTTTTTGACTTACGGAATGTTACGGAACCTCTCTAATTGTGCAACGATGCTTTCATTTGATTTCCGGTGTGTCACGGAACCTTACGGATTGTGCATCAATATTTTCTTTTGTTTTCCGGCATGTCCCGGAATTTCACAAATTGCCTAATGATGGGTGCCAAGCACCTCACAAGGACCAAACAAAAGTTGCATGTCATCAAGCAAAGGTCCCCGGACAAAATTAGGGTATGACAAAGCTAATATTAGCTCCCAAGTCTATGAGAGCTTTTCCTACAGCAACCTCACCAATGGAACACGGTATCGAGACAACTCCAGGATCTTTGTGCTTAGGTGGAAGAATGTATTGAATCACAACACTACAATTTCCTTCCACCATAATTCTGTCACTATGGATGTACCAGTACTTCTTTGTCAGCATATCTTTTAAAAATTTGGCATAGAGTGGCATCTGTTGAAGTGCTTCTCCAAAGGGTAAAGTAATTTCTAGTTTCTTGAAGATATCAAGAAATCTGACCAAATGTCTTTCTTTCTCTTTTCGGGAAGGTACCAAAGGATAAGGTACTTCCTTGCCTTCATTTGGAGTAGTATCCTTCTTCTTGTCAATGTTTGCCTCACTCTTGCCTTTCCTCATCTCATCATCAACAACTTTCTCTTTTTGTTTTTCATTTTTCAACTTTTTTTCTTTTTCTTTTTCTTCTTCTCTTATTCTTTCTTTTTCTTTCTTTTTTATTGGTGTCTCTTCTTCCTTTTCATCTTCAGTCTCCTCATTAAGCTCTTCAGGTTCTACAAAATCAAAAACAGGTTCAAGTGCTGGCTTAGGTGCCAGCTGTTGTTTATGTTCCTCCATCTTCTTTCCAGCTTCACTATCATCTCCTTGGATTGCTATTCTACTTTTGGTCATCACAACTTTACATTCCTCCTTGGGATTTTTCTCTGTATTAGCTGTAAAACTGCTTGATGATCTATCCGCCAATTGCTTTGCAAGCTGTCCCACTTGGACCTCAAGATTCATTATGGCGGACTCTGTGCTCTTCTGGTTGGACATAGAAACCTGCATAAACTGAGCTAGAGTCTCTTCCAACTTTGTTGTGCGATCATAGAGACTAGGCCCTTGTTGTTGTGGCCTTGTGGATTGTCCACCTTAATCTCTATTGAACTGATTTCCAGGGTGGTTCCTCCATTGTCCCTGTTGTTGATTATATTGCTGGCAATGTTGGAATCCAGAAAATCCTCCTGCATTAAAATTGTTTCTGGGCTGATTTCCCATGTAACTTCACAAGTGGGGTGTTCTTCAATAGGAATACAACATCCAGATTCATGAGCTCCCCCACAGATGGTACATCCTACAACCTGCAAAATAGAAGCATGTGAAGTATGTGCAGAATGAATTTGAGTTGGCAACTTACTTAGTCTTTCAGTCAAGGTTTCTAGTTGCTTAGACAACAATTTGTTTTGTGCCAACTATGCATCTTGGGAGGTTAACTCCAATAAACTCTTGTTGGTAGGAATGTGAGCTCCATCTCTCAAAATAGCAATGTCGCTTGTAGCCATATTTTCAATGAGATCCATGGCTTCTTCAGGGGCCTTCAATTTGATTTTCCCACCTGTGGAAGCATCTAATAGCTGTTTGGATTGCGGTCTTAACCCATCTATAAAGATAGTTGTATCGGTTCTGAGAATCCATGGGTGAGAGTCTTTCTCAATAAACCACGAAATCTTTCCAAGGCCTCACTCAAAGATTCATCGGGAAATTGATGAAAAGAAGAGATGGTAGCTTTGCCTTCTGTAGTCTTAGACTCAGGGAAATATTTCTTCAGAAATTTCTCCACCACTTCATCCCATGTCTTAAGACTATTACCTTTGAATGAATGAAGCCACCTATTGGCTTCTCCCGATAAAGAAAATGAAAACAAGCTCAATTGGATTGCATCTTCAGGAACTCCAGCCAACCTAATAGTATTTCATATTTCTATATAAGTGGCTAAGTGTGCATATGGGTCTTCATTTGGTAATCCATGAAACAAATTATTCTGGATCAACTGAATCAATGATGGTGGATAAGTAATAGTTTGTGCTTGAACATCTGGTTGTGCAATGCTGGTGAAAAATTGTGGCACATTAGAACTTGAATAATCTTCCAGAGTAACTCTTCTTGGCTCTTCAACCATGATGTAATCTTCACTTGGATCTAAATGAGAATGTTCTGCAATAGGAAAACTAGAAGATGCCTCAAAAGATTAAGGTTCTTCCTCTAGAATTGTTGTTGCCTCTAAGTCCTACAAAAAATTTCTAATTCTCTCCTAATTACGCCTTCTACAAGTGGCGTTAATCTCCAAATCAATGGGAATCAAATCACCCGCAGAAGATGTTCTTTGCATACAAGCACAATACAGTAGTTATCCAGTTCAAAAGAACAATGAATGTACTAAACTACTATGTTAGCAAACTAAACTAAACTCTACTAATAGTTTAGATCCCCGGCAACGGAGCCATAAATACTTTGATCACCCCCCATTGAAGTTACTTTCATGCATTTATGTCTCAAGGAAATTTCAATCGGGGTTTACCGAAAAGGGCACCGGGTCGTCAAGTATTTAAAATTAAAACGGATGAATTTGAGTATTGAACATAGGAAACTAATGTTAGCCTTAATTAAGTTCAGAATCGAAACATTGTTGAGAGAACATGTATAAGTGATAATTTCAAAAAAAATTTAAACTAAACTTGTATGCTAAAAACTATAAAATGCAAGGTAAATAAAATGACAGTAGTAGGTAGATATGTTGGGTTTTTCTAACAAACAAGCTTATGCATAGAAATGTATTTCTCTAATCAATCGTGCTCTTGTGTTCTATGCTGTAGCCTAAATTACTAAACCCTCAATCCCTCGTCAGGCTGAATATCCAAGCTTCATCCATAGATCCCTCATTTAAGACTACACCCGATTTAGAGAGCCCTCTTAGGTTTAGACTAACTTAAACTGAGTTTCGCCCACAGATCCCTCATGTAAGACTAAACTTAGCTCAAGTAGCTTACTAAAGTTTAGCCTAATTTAGCCTAAGCTTCGTCCGTAGATCCCTCATGTAAGACTAGGCATAAACTAAACAGCACTATTGTAACAGCATAATTAAAACCAAAACTTAACCCACAGATCCCTCATGTAAGGCTAAGTATCAATCCTGCTTCAATCAAGTTCTAAGGCAACAGTACATTCCCCAATGCTAAAGTCACCTAACTGTGCACACAAATGGGTGATCAGACCAAAAGCATACAAACATTAAGCATTGAAGGGAGCATTGAACACAAAAAACATAATCAATTAGATATTAGGTATTTACATCAGTTGTTCATTAGAAATCCCCAACTAGGGTGTTTAGCTAGCCATTACAAAGAAACCCAAACAATGAATGAGATTAAAAGCAGAGCATGATAGTTCCTTACACAAGAAGGGGGATTCCTCCTCCTCCTCTCAGCATCTCACACTCACTCTCTACTCAATAATCTCTCAAATGACAAAACCTAGGCTTCAATGCACAAGCTACTCCTCTTTTCTGCTTCTAGGGCTCTTTTCCCGAAATAAGCCTATGGCTGCTTTAGAATTCTGTGCCCTGGTTGTTCTGTAGAAGCAATCATAAAAGGTGATGTAAAAGATGTAAAAGTTGTACCTTAATTCTGCATAAAACAGGCTTTAAATAGGCTCTGAAATCGCAACATTGTGCTTAGCGCCACTCTCGCGCTTAGCGCGAGTAAGTGAAATTGGGCTTAGCGCCAGTCCCGAGCTTAGCCTGGCTGAAGCCACCTGCTACGCTTAGTGCACTGATCTCACGCTTAGCGTGCGGCTTTGATGCTGATGCTCTGCCAAATTCTCCTTTGCGCTAAGCGCGCTGAAGCTGCACTTAGCGGTGGATATGTGCTTAGCCCAACTGCTACATTTTGCAATTTAAAACTTAGCCTCTTTTTCACCTGAAAATGCATAGATTTCATCATTAAATCCAATGGAAATGTTCTAGAGATAGCTTTAAGCATAAAATAAGATTTATTTACAAAAATCACTACAAATAACCTTAAATTGGGGAACTATACAAGCTTTGGAAAATGATTTCTATACAAAAGTTAGTCATATGAAGTGACTAACAGATGCACACACGAAAGCTACACTTTTTGCACACAGTGTGAGTTGTTAAGGGCCCTATACCCGGGTCCATGGGAACATAGGAAGTGGAGGTGAATCTGTGGTCATGCTAAGTCTCCGACTTACTTGATGACAGTGAAGCCTCAACTAGAGTTTTTCTCTTTGATGATGCATTGTCATTGGTAGTCCTTACCGCCGCAATGATATCAATGAGGATGATGTCTCTAGAAACCTTTGAAAGCTAGATACAACCACCTTGGGAATTATCACTAAATAGAGAGCTTTTAGTTCCACCCTTTAGGTTCCTGAAATAGGGGCATAGAGCATATCTTTATAATGTCATGTTTGTGTGCATCTCTCCTATGCTCTTTTTGTTGTTATTTGATGGCATTGCCATGCTTGTTCGTCTAGTATGTTTCTTTTCATGTTATCAACTGTGTGCTCTCACGCATGTATATCTGTATTGCATCCTCACTCATGCATTGCATTTGTCTCGTCATTTTGTCACGGGAAGTCGGAAGGTCTGCATCACCTTCTTAAGTGCGTACATAGGACACTATGGTAATGACTGCAAATGAATCATGATGCCCAAATGTTTGTGAGTAAGAAGAGATGATCTTTCGGGATCTTGTGTCTGTAAAATGCATTTGTGTCATGCATAGCATAAGCATTCCTTCATGCATTCATCATATTTCCTCCATGATAGGGTGTCGAAGTATTGATCAAATAGAATTTTTCATTCTAGCAAAACATGGGATCGAATCAAGCACCCTTGTTTAAGAAAAGGTTCTATCACGTCAAAATTAGAAGCCTAGAGGTTTCCAATTTGCAAGAATTGGGGCTATTAATGGATCAACTCCAATGTCAAGCTTTCCGCAAGACATATGGAAAGATCTGGGATCTGGCTATGATAGAAGTCTCTGTTGAAACCATTGCGTCCCTCACTCAGTATTATGATCAACCACTAAGATGCTTCATGTTTGGGGACTTTCAGTTAGTACCAACCGTAGAAGAGTTTGAAGAGATCTTGGGATGCCTGTTAGGAGGAAGAAAGCCATATCTTTTTTTTGGGTTCTATCCCTCCGTGGCAAGAATAGCCAAGGTAGTCAAAATCTCGGTGCAAGAATTGGACCGAGTAAAACAAAATAGAAATGGGGTGGTCGGAATACCGAGGAAGCACTTGGAGGAGAAAGCAAAGCCTTTGGCAGATCAAGGTGAATGCGTTTCGTTCATTAATGTCTTGGCACTATTGGTATTTGGAGTCAACCTTTTTCCAAATGTGGATGGGCTAGTGGATTTAGCAGTGATCAATGCCTTCCTTGCTTATCACCATAGCAAAGAATGCCTGGTCGTTGCTGTTTTGGCCGATGCCTATGACACATTTAACCGAAGATGTGAGAAGAGCGGCACAAGGATTGTTTGTTGCACATCCGCTCTTTATGTATGGCTGGTCTCACACCTCTTTCATCATGAAAGTGGACCCGTCTGTCCCCTGCAAGGTCACTGCATGTGTGCTGAGAAACGGAAGGCAAATTTGGAGCAGCTCTTGGCTAGTATGGTAGGGGCATCCGTTAATTGGTTCCCCCGATGGAAGGAAGGAAGAGTCAGGGTTTTGTCCTCATGTGAGGGGTTCTCAAACGTCCCCTTGATGGGAACGAGGGGTTGTATCAATTATAATCCCATCCTTGCCATAAGACAACTTGGCTACCCCATGAGAGGAGCATCATCGGAAGAAAGTATTACGCTCTTCATCGCACGGGGTTTCAGTGACCCAAATGCAAGGATATTTCAAAGGATCTGAAAAGCATAGAGTGCGGTGCAAAGAAAGGATAAGGAGCTTAGGGGAAGCAGTAATCGGATCGTTGGCGGCTATCACACGTGGCTAAAGGTTCGGACGAAAGAGTTAGATTGGCTCTCGAAGCTAAAGGTTTCAGGTGAGGAAGAGGCTGAAACCCCTGAGGAGAGCAAAGAGGTGCAAGCCTTGAAGGCCGAACAAGAAAGGGCATAAGCGATCAAGGAAAAATTCAAGACAACGGCAATGTGGCCACCACCGAATCATTTGAACGAGAAACAAAGAGGGCCCAAAAGGAAGAATGGAGCCGAAACAAGTTCCGAGGGGTGTTGTGGGACAGCAACAACGAGCTCAAGCTTCGAAAGGTCGAGATGTTAGACAAGTGGCCTCAGATATCTTAAGAAGAGGGGGTTGAATTAAGATATTCCAAACTACTTCCCCAATTAAAAATCTATTTCACTTTCTTTTTAAGTTATAAATTCCCTTAACAATGAACTTCTTAAATATTAATTCAAATAAAAAAATTGAGTATGAATATAAAGCAATAATAAACAAAGGAGATTAAGGGAAGAGAAAGTGCAAACTCAGATTTATACTGGTTCGGCCACACCCTTGTGCCTACGTCCAGTCCCCAAGCAACCCGCTTGAGAGTTCCACTATCTTGTAAATCCCTTTTACAAGTTCTAAACACACAAGGACAATCCTTCCTTTGTGTTTAGAATTCCTTTACAACAAGAGACCCACAGTCTCTTAATCCCTTAGAGAATGAGAAGAAGAAGAAGAATGAATCTCTCTAGAAAGAGATGGATTTTACAGATTGAGCACTCAAATAATTCCTTAATGAATTGCAATTTAATTGGCCAAGGAATTCTTAAGAGGATAAAATGATTTTGCTCTTTGAGAGGATAAACACTTGTTGTTCTGAAAAACTCTGAGCAATTTCGTGTTTGAGTCACATATATATAGACCATTGGTGGTCATGAATAAAGCCTTTGAAAAGTTGTGACTCTTAGAAATATTTTCTGAAAATCCTGTCTGGTAATCGATTACAGGAATTGTCTAATCGATTACAGCTTTTAAAATTTGAATTAAAACTTTTATTAACTGCTGGTAATCAATTACCAAAATTGTGTAATCGATTACACAGTCTAAAATTTCGAATTCAAATTTTAGTAGCTGTTATAAAATATATTTGGCCACTGGTAATCGATTACCAGAGAGTAAAACCTTTGTAAAACACTTTTTAATTTAATTACTTGGCCAAACCTTTTGCTAATTCAATTAGGAATTCCCTTCCTAATATACTAGTGATCATCTTGATGCTGTGACTTGTAATCTTGAAGTATTGTCTTGAATATAATCTTGAAAAGCCCATTTACATCAATTGCATCATATCATCATGATCATCATCAAAACATCAAAAGCAATTGCATCTACACGAGAGAGACCAGTCAAGAGTCAAAGGGATGATATTAAAAGACTTGTTGAAGGTTTGTCAAAGGTCAAAGAGGAGTTTGTCCGAACAATTGAGTAAGACGGAAGCAAACATGTGGATGATCATTGACTAGTACAAAGAGAAGCTAAATCTAGCTACTGGCCATGAGCAAAGATTAGAGGATGAGCATGATTGAGAGTGAAAAGGGAAGCAAGGGAGAGAGGGATCGATTCATTACACAGAGAGGCTATGATGTGGATGGATAGGTTCGCTTTCACTTTGAATAGAAGTCAATAGCTCCCAGGACTGCTAGCCAAAGCCAAGGCGATGGCGGAAGTATACTTGGCTCCCGAGGAAGTTCGTGGGCTCCTTGATTATTGTCAGCACATGACTGGTTTGATGGCCCACATAATTAGGAACCGCTAAGGCGTTTGTATTTTTGCTTTAATTTTGACAAGTTGAACATTTTTGTCCCTTAATAAAAATTAGTTTGGTTCAATCCTATGTCTTTGCTCAAAATTCTGAGCGAGTCCAATACTTCGACAACTTATCTTTAGCATGCATTCATGTTTAGTTCTTTGTCGCATTACTCATTGCATTCAGTTCTTATAGTAGTAAACACCATAACTAAACATGCTTTAAGCCACCCCCATCGAACCCGTTGTAGAACTAGAATCATGGGTGAAATATAAGAGGTGCAGGAACAAATGAAGGCCGATATGGAGGCCTTGAAAGATCAAATGACCTCCATGATGGAGGCCATTCTAAGCATGAAGCAAATGATAGAAAGCAATGCGGGTGCAATTATCGCCACCAGCGCTGCCCCTGTGGCAGATCCTACCTATACATCTGCCATAAACCAAGCGAATCAACCCATCCCGGACATGGTGGGACAAGGAGGAGAGGTGTTGGGCAGCACCGGCGGTCCGCACACGGGGCATAATAGGAATACTTACCCCTATGGCTTACCCCCCAATTATAAGCTGCCCACCATGCACATACCCAACGAGAACAATAACCATGTCGTTCCTGTTACCTTTGAGGGTCAACAACCCCAGCCTGTAAGGGGCGCCCATGAAGAACCTCGGGAGCATGCTCAAGGTGACTTAGACCCATATCCCACATTTACCGATGAGGGACCAGCCTTTAATGCTATGTCTCAACCCAATGCTGCGAGAGCTCCTCAACCCCGCCCTCTGCAACCGCTACATTTCTTAGTAGGGGGCCGCCTTCGGCAGTGGAAGGGAGAGAGAAACATGATCTCATCCAGGAGAGATTAAGGGAAGTTGAAGGGTTTGGTGATTACCCTTTCATTGACATGGCAGAATTGTGTTTGGTGCCTGATGTTGTCATCCCCCCAAAGTTCAAAGTACCGAATTTCGACAAGTACAAGGGGACTACCTGTCCAAGAACCACCTGAAAATGTATTGCTGAAAAATGGGGGCACACTCCGGGGATGAGAAACTGCTAATGCATTTCTTCCAAGAAAGTTTGGCCGAGGCGGCGGTCATCTGGTATACCGATTTGGAGGCTTCTTGTATCCGCTCATGGAAGGACTTGATTACTGCCTTCATTAAGCAGTACCCATACAATACTGACATGGCTTCTAATAGAACTCAGCTGCAAAATATGAACAAGCGGGACATGATTCCTTTAAGGAGTATGCACAATGGTGGAGGGACTTGGCAGCACAAGTGATGCAGCTCCATGTGGAGCTTGTAGGCCTTGGATCTTCTTCATAAATGGATTCCTTAGCTTCTTGAAGATCATGATAGCGGAATGGAGAAGGAAGAAATATGATTGGAGAGGCCACTTCAAGGAGAAGATGAGTCAAGAAGAAGCTCACCACCATAGGAAGCCATGGATAAGAGCTTGAAGGTAGAAGAAGATGAGAGGAGGGAGAGGGAGAGAAGGGGCACGAAATTTTGTGCCTATTTTGAAGTGTAATTCTCAAATGATCAAAGTTCAGACCTCATCTTCTTTGGAGTGCTTCTTAGTCCAATAGCTCATAAGGTGGCTGGCCCTTGCTTCTTGACTCAAATTCTTCAAGGGATGCCACCAATCCTCCTTTCCAATTCCCTATATGGCAACTCACAAACAAGGAAACAAAGAGACAAGCAATAAACAAAGACCAAAAAATGAAATGAAAGCTAAACCAATAGAGTTTTAACAAGACAAATTTTCAAGGATTATTCAACAATTAAAGAAATGAAATGCATAGAAAAGCAAGCTAGGACTCAGAGAAACCTAGAATGGCTCTAGAGTAGAGTAAACAAAACTAAAACAGTAAGACTTAAGAAACCTTTAGTTTTGGAACTTGTTTTCACACTAATTTCCAATTTTAATTTCAGAACTAAGATTGGTATAAAATAGGCACCAATTATAGAACAAATTTCGAGCCAAAACAACAAGCGCACTTCCTTTTCACTTTTTTTTCCTGGACCCTGATTTTCCTGCCAACTTGTGTGATTTTTCTAATTTTTTCCTTTAATCCAAATCGTTTGGTTCTTGTTTTATAATTTTGGTCCAGATGTCTAGAAAATGAAATAGAAATTTCAGCTCAAAATTTGTAGTGACCAATTCTCAGTAATTTATACAAGTTCAAATGTTCAAGTTGCCAGCACCAGCGATTTCAACCTAGAAATCAAGAGTAGTGTTTATGTTGCTTAAGGCTTGGATAGTTACAATTTGCGTTTGCTTATTGTTCGCTTTCGGCAAGTGCACCGGATCGCACACGTAGTACAAAACGGTAAGAACCGAGTATCGAACTCTTGGGGAACTTGTGTTATTTGTTAAGCTATTTCAACAAATAGGTGTCTGGTGTGTAAAGATAAGAGTGAATATGAACAGGTGTGTAAAGTATCTTTGCGAAAAGGAAAATCACGTGAGAGAAATGATGTGTAAAAATAAGAAGAAAACATGTTGGCCTTCCTAATAGGTGCCTGATGCTAAAAAGATATTCTCTATCTGACAATGCTCATGTGTTCCTATGGTGTCTCCTGAGAAACTAAACCCCAACTCCTTAAGATAGTTTAGCCTAATCCTAACCAAGCATTGTCCGTAGATTCCTCTTGTTGGACTAAACTCAACCAGGACCGCATTAAGACACACATACACAACTAAATTATTGCACCCCGATTCCACGTGATAGTACGACAACTTAGCCCTGTACTATCAAGGACTTTAGAATCAAACCAGTTTCCACTGTTGAATGACCCTAACAAAGCATGCATCAACATGATCAAGGTAAAAACATACTGGAGTGAAAAGAAGATAGCATAGAGAACACACAAAACATCATTAAATAGATAGAAATATATTTACATCAGGTACCTACAGGGAAGATCCAACAGAGGATTTAGCTTTCCATAACCAAGAAGCCTTCTTTACAACAAAAAGAAGAACAAGATGAAAGATTTCAAAAATACAAGTGGTGAGGATGTCTCCTTCACCTCTAGGATCTCACAATCACTCACAAACTCATCTCACGCTCTCAAACTGGCTCCTGCTTCAAGCTCTAGTCTCTGCAGATCTTCACACAGCAAAATCTCTCAAAACTCTTTGGAACTTGGACCTTTCTCTCTCTAGAATCTCTAGACATGCAAAGCTCTGAATCCCAGCCCAAACTCCCTCTCTAAAATATGATTTCAGGCTTAAATAGGTGGCCTTGTTCGTGCTCGTGCGCTTAGCACAATTATGGACCACTTAGCGCACATTAGTGAATTTTGGCTTAGCGCAATTATGGACCGCTTAGCGAACATTTGTGAATTTTGGCTTAGCACGTGCCTTTCTCACTTAGCGGGTGGACTGAAGTGGTTTGCTGAGTGAGATGAAGTGGTGCGCTTAGCAAACCTGTACAGCTCATCTTCTTTCAGAGTCTTCCTCGCGCTTAGCCCATGAGTGTGGCTCTTAGCGGACGCTCGCTAAGCCAGCAGATTGGCTTAGCGAGAAGGTGAAAAAAAAATATTCAAAGCTTGTCTAATTAAAAATTGAGAGAAAATGATTATTAAACACACAAAATGGAAGTACTAAGTATTTATTACCTATGCTTAACGGAAAATACTTATAACACTACAAAATAACCATAAATTGGAAGAGTTTGATACATTTTACACAAGTTTTATACACAAAAGTTAGTCATATTCACCGACTAACAACTACCCTAAATTTACAGTTTTGCTTGTCCTCTAGCAAAAAGAGAACATCTCACTTGTCCTCAAGTGACAATAACATACAGTGACTATGTACAAAGGTGTATGCAACAAAAGTTACTGATTGCATGATAAGAGAATGAAGTAAAATGCCCTCATCACTTGTTTTTCACAAAATATGCCGCTATTCAAAGAGAAGAATAAAATGTAAGTTGTACTATTAGATGAAGTTAATCATAAAACAAATATTAAGGAAAGTAGCTTAAACCACAGTCTCACGGCTACTGTTTCACTCAAGCACAAGTGTTTAAGCTATTCATTAATAACATCTAGCAAGAGGTCCAATCTTTGAATTTCTTCTCATGCCATAAAGTTAGAAATGTATAAACAGAATAAGAAGGACTTTCTCAGGCTTGTAGTGAGGCTTGGCTACAAAAATTCTTTGGCTTTTCCAGGATTCAAAGGTTTAGGTTCTAAGAGAGCATAAATCCTTGACTTATCCAAATGATCTTGTGTCATACAAGAAGCTTTCTCACTATCTTTTCATCTTAATTTGCTTTTGACCTTGTTACATCAGCACACTTTTTTTTAACAGACAACTTGTGTGTTGTGTGTGCTGATGCTTTATCTCTTTCTTTGCATCCCAATTAGTTCCACTTCCCCAAATTTGGGGTAAATTTTCCTTGAACTATGTGCTCTCCTAGAATCTAAACAAGGTATCTGGAGATAATTATTTAAGTCCAGGGTTCAAATTTTTTACAATATCATTCAGCTCAAAAAGGGTGCAAAGGATATAATTATCATTCAAGGTAAGCTTTTTGGTCAAAAGGCTTGTGTATGTACAATCATGTCCTGATTTATACATTTCATTCTAAAAGGCTTCTGAACCACTCTCCTCTGTAGAGTCTGCCTCAAATGCTGACATAATATCCTCTGGAGAATCAACATCAGGGAGTGGGTCTTCATCATCCTCAGGTATGTCAAGGGCGTCCATAGCAGGTTCAGGAGGTAACTCCTCTAGGTCCTCTTCAAGATCCTCTTCAGAGGATGACACCTCTATCACTTGAACCGGCTCAACTAGTCGATATGGAGTAGGTGTCGGTAGTATCCACTCCACAGGCTGCTGAAGTGTGTGTGCGGGTTCCTTCGGATGTACTAATGAAGTAGCAGTGAGTCGAATGGTGCCACGGAATCAGCACCTCTCATTGCCTTCGAGGGTCTCCCAAACACCCTCTAGGCACTCCATCACCACGCGATCATGGATCAACTGCGCTGCCATCGCGATCTACAAGAGATAAAAGAAAGAGGGTAGACTCTTTCACAAGAAATCTAACTACACAGGTAACAATACAATGCATCCCGTAACGGCTACGCATAGTCAAAATGTCTTTCTCAAGGGATTTCCTCTTATGTAATCGATTACCAGTGCCCAAAAATGAATTACACAGCCTTTGCATATTGGAAACAAAAAATTACACTGTGTAATCGATTACACATAAATGGTAATCGATTACCAGTAGCAGGTAACACTATGTAATCGATTACACCCAACTGGTAATCGATTACCAGTGCCCTATCACCCTGTGTAATCGATTACACACAATTGGTAATCGATTATCAGAAGCTACTTAACATCCTGTCTCCATTTTTAAACCCTCTAATCGATTACCCACAAATGGTAATCGATTACCAGTAGCTAATTTTCAGATACCACCCAAGATACATAGCTGGCTAGCCGCCACACAAGCCTCTTTGCTTCGTGGACTTTGCTCTTTTATTGGTTGACTGCCAGGTGTGGCGTCCCCAAAATAATGGCTGGTTTAATATTAATGATTTAATTAACAAAAACCATGGTAATTTTTTTTTTCTTTTCTTTTTCATTTCTTTCTCTTTTCACTAAAACAAGTTTTCGAAGGAAAATCCTCACTACAGAGTCCTGAATGGCCAGTTCACAACTCTGTTTGGAGTCATTTCTTTCTCACTGCTCATAATCTCTAAACTATTTTGCTTTTTCAAAAGAAAGAACGTACCAGCCATTACTTTAGGTTGTCACGTGAAAATAAAAGAATAAAATACGGTCGATAAACTCTTTTACAAATAAAGTTACTAACGCTTTCTTTTCAAAGAACAAGATCGATCATAAATGCATTCATCATTTAAAGCTGTCCAAAATATGGGAGTTTTACAAAATATATAGTGTCATCCAGAGCAAAGGTGTCCATAGTGGTGGCTTCAGCCACATGTATACAATCATCAAATGCCTATACATCAGGTCTACCCATACAAAAACAAAAGAGTAAACCTAACAGTTAGTCCTAGATACACCCACCCTCAAAAAGTATACAAAACTAATCCAAAAAGCTGTCCACTAGGATGAAGAGCCTCCGCTGATCGCCATCTCCCTTGGGCCGCTATCCTCCGTAGAGTCTGCCTCAGATGCCGACATGACTTCCTCGGGAGAATCCACCTCAAGAAGTGGATCCTCATCACCCTCTAGAAAGTCAAGGGCATTCACAGCAGGCTCAGGAGGTAGCTCCTCCAGGTCCTCCTCAGGGTCTTCCTCGGATGACGTTACCTCGATCACTTGAACGGGCTCCACTAGACGATATGGTGTAGGCGTGGGTAGTATCCACTCCACAGTGCGCTGAAGCGTCCGTGCAGGTTCATCTGGATGCACCAAAGAAGTAGCCGTGAATCGAATGGTGCCCCGAAATCGGCACCTCATGTTGCCTTCGAGGGTCTCCCAAGCTCCCTCTAGGCACTCCATCTCTACTCGATCACGGATTAGCTGTGCCGCCATCACGATCTACAAGAAAGAAGAGAAAGGGGTAGACTCTTTCACAAGAATCTAACTGTGCTGCACACGATGCGTCTCATAAACGCTACATGCAATAAAAGGGGTATTTTAAGGCTTTCCATCTCTGGTAATCGATTACACAGCCTTGGTAATCGATTACCAGAGGCTAAACTTGAATTACACAGCCTCAGGACATGAAATATGCAATAATACACTGTGTAATCGATTACACATGCCTGGTAATCGATTACCAGTGACCCATTCCTCTGTGTAATCGATTACACAGGCTAGTAATCGATTACCAGAGGCTTCCATCAACTCCCAGTTCCCTTTTTAAGCCTAGTAATCGATTACACCCCTTGGTAATCGATTACCAGAGGCTTCCTTAGCTTCCTGACCTCGTTTTCAAGCCTGGTAATCGATTACACCCCGTGGTAATCGATTACCAGAGACCATCTTAGCCTCCTGTCTTCATTTTTAAGCCTTGTAATCGATTACCCACCCTTGGTAATCGATTACCAGAGGCCATATCTCACATATTACACAAAATTCATAGCTGGCCAGCCACCACAAGCCTCCTTGCTTTGTGGTCTTGTTTTCCTTTTATCTGTTGACTGCCAGGAGCTCGCCTGCTTAGGTACATCACAGGTTCTCACTGACCGACTATGCCCGGGTTGGGTCGGGATTGGTTAAGCTTGGTTTTGGGCAATAGCACCCCACCTGACGTCCCCAAGGTCTCCTGACCCCCGCGACATATCTCCAGGTACCACTCTGTGGTCAACAATAAAAGCAGGAAGTTTCACCCTTCAACACTTCCTCATCTCAAGCTTGTAGGATTATGGGGTACCCATCACATGTGGTACTAGGTGGCGGTCGGGCGATGGTGCACAACAAGCTTTCCTCATCCACAATGCGCGCATAAACCCACCATCCCCTGTTGCCCACCTCCAACTGAGCTCACGTACTCCCACGTAGCCCATATCCTCGTTTCTCTCAACACCAGGTCCCCATCAATCCTCTCAAGCTTCCACAACATCCAAGCAAAACAACATTCAAACAGCACAAGCTATCACAGCCAAGCAAAACAGAGCAAAGGCAGAAAACTCTGCTCAACACATCAACCAAAATCACAGCTTTTCTCACGTAAAGACCACAGTAACAATTTCTTCGATCCAATTCGTTAACCGTTGGATCGACTCCAAACTTTTACTGGAAGTCTATAGTGCATAAGCCTACATTTTGACCGTTGGGATCTACTAGCAAACATCCAGAACTCATTCTGCACTAGACTTTCCACAGCCAACCACACACAAGCATTTTTCTGCACTTGTGCAAAATTCTGCTGCACAATTTCACAGCAAAAATTCTGCATAAGTGCAGATTTCGAAAATTACACTTCCTCTCATCCAATCTTGCCCAAATCAATTCCTACAAGTCCCAAATCATGTATCAATCATGTCTAAACCAAATTCAAGCTTCAAACCACAGCAACACAAAATCTAGGTGTCCAAAACCCCTCAATTCAATGGCTTTTCTAGGTTTGAAAGGTGAAATTTAGAATGAGGTAAATTCAAAGCAAACTCTGACCTCACACAAGTCCATAACCTCAAACTAAACTTGCTCAAACTGAATTTACACCTAAAATTCCACCAAATCAAAATTTGACTCTTCAACACTCAATTTTGCCCTAGAAATGGCTCTTGGTTCACTTTGGTCATTTGTTTTTCTCTCTAGCTCAGCCTAACCTTCCTCACATGTCCTAATTGACATTTCAAGCTAGTATTAACTCACTTTAACCTCCATTTACCACAGAATTCAGACTTAGCCTTCCAACTCTCAAAGTCTCACTCTTTTTCCACTCATAACATCACATTCTCACTTTCTAACCCTAGGTTGGTTCTACCCTTCATCTCTAACAGTTTTCCATCAGCAATTTTTCAGCCTACAACATCACAAACATCATCACAAAACCCTAAAACAGAATGGGTATGTTTAACTCATCCAAACATGGCAATTTCAACAAGTTTTCAGCAAATGTCTTCACAAATAATCATCACACAGCAGAAAACTAACAAAACCACCCATCATATCTCCCAAAACCCCATACCCACGAAAATCAAAGGAGAAAGAAGTCCACCCAAACCTGAATTTTCGAAGTCCCACTCGTAGCCACGCACTTCACGACTCCGAAAATGCTCTCCTTTCGCGATTTGGAGCAGAAATGAGCACCAAAGGTTGAAGCTTTGTTGGGCAACAATGGTGGATGGGAGAAAAGAAGAAGAAGGCTGCGTGAGAGAGAGGGAGAGCTGTCTGAAATTTTGTGGGGCTGAGTGAGGAGAGAGAAAAGCTTTTTGGTCTTAAATAAAAGGTTTTCCTCTTTTTTTCTATTATTTTATTCAAGCTCTGCCACATGTCCCTATTTGATTGGAGCAAAAAGGGCCCACTTTCTCTTTTTGACTGTGACCCATACTCAGTCACAAAAGTGGGGAAAATTTGACCTCTGAAACGCTAAAATCCTGCCTCGGTTTGCGTGCCGTTTCTCTGGTTCCAGTTTCTCGCGTTTCTCTGCGTCCGTCGGGGCCAATTTTCGAAAGTAAGCAATATATATATCAAAACGCTCAGAATAAAACCCCGAGCGTGGTTCAGAGGTTGGTTTCGTTAAATTCTAAGTCGCACGCAAAACGATGATTTTTAACTAATTAATTAAGAATTAACCCATAACCTCCCAGTTATGGATTTCTCTCCCTTAATTAGTCCAGCCCGCATATCTTGCCCCCACTATTCCTATTTCTACCAAGAACATATCTATACATATACACGGAACAATACTTATATATATATATATATAATCATTCAAAATACATCGTTTCCGTAAACTCCGGGTAGAAATTTCCAGGATGTTACAATACTCCCACCCTTTTAGGAATTTCGTCCCCGAAATTAACTACTCTATGAACAAACTTGGGTACAATTCTCTCATCCTAACTTCCAACTCCCATGTAGAATCACCCTCATCGGTTCCCCATTGCACCTTCACCAATGCGATCTCTTTTCCTCTCAACGACTTCATTCTTCGGTCAGTGATCTTCTGAGGTTGTGCTTTATAGGTGAGGTTATCCTTCACCTGTACCTCGTCCACTGCAAGAATATGTGATGGATCCGGGTTGTATCGTCTCAGCTGAGAGACATGGAACACAGGGTGCAAATTCGATAAACTCGGAGGTAAGGCGATATGATAAGCTACAGGCCCAATCTTCTTCAAAATCTGATATGGACCTAGATACTTGGGTGTCAACTTCCTAGCCTTGAGAGCTCTTCCGACTCCGGTTATGGGAGAAACCTTCAAAAACACATGTTCTCCTCCCTAAAAATCTAGTGGTTTCCGCCTTCTATCATAATAGCTCTTCTGCCTATCCTGAGATGCTTTTATCTTCTCTCGAATCAACTTCACTTGTTCGTTAATCTGTTGTAGCATTTCAGGTCCAAGAAGTACCGCTTCTCCATCATCATACCAACAGATAGGAGTTTTGCACTTTCGTCCATATAAAGCTTCAAAAGGAGCCATACCAATACTGGCTTGGTAGCTATTGTTGTAAGTAAACTCAATCAATGGCAAACAATCCATCCAGCTACCTTGTTGCTCTATAATACACGCCCGAAGTAGATCCTCTAGAGTCTGAATGGTTCGTTCAGTCTGACCATCTGTTTGAGGATGATAAGCTGAACTAAGCTTCAGCTTTGTCCCCAAGGCTTCATGTAGACTCGTCCAAAATCGCGAAGTGAACCTCGGATCCCTGTCAGATACAATACTAGAAGGAATTCCATGCAACCTTACTACTTCCTTGATGTACAACTCCACGAGTTTCTCCATTCTATACTTCATATTCACTGGGATAAAATGAGCAGATTTGGTGAGTCGATCTACTATGACCCACACAGCATCATGTCCACGACTAGTCTTGGGTAAACTAGATACAAAATCCATAGATATGCTCTCCCATTTCCATTCCGGAATTTCCAATGGCTTCAATTCTCCCGATGGTCGTTGGTGCTCAACCTTAGCCTTTTGACATGTCAAACATCTTGCTACATATTCAGCTACATCTTTCTTCATGCCATGCCACCAAAAACTTCTCTTCAAATCTTGGTACATCTTAGTCATTCCAGGATGGAAACTAAGACGACTTTTATGCGCTTCCTCCAAAATCTTAACTTTCAAATCATCTAGAGATGGCACACATATCCTCCCCTTGAATCTAATTAACCCGGTTGTGTCCTTCTCAAACTCCACATCCTTATCCTCCATTATATCTAACACCTTGCCTTGCAAAAATGGGTCATCCCCTTGAGCCTCGCGTATGTGATCTACAAATTCATTGGTGATCTGCAATGCTCCCACAAATAAGCTCTTGGGTCGCACCTCAATTGCTAGATTCAAATCTCGGAACTCCTCTATCAATCTCTGCTCCAAACTCATCATAGTCGCAACATGTAAGGATTTTCGGCTTAGCGCATCAGCTACTACATTAGCCTTTCCTGGATGGTAGGAAAGTCCAAAATCATAATCCTTGAGGAACTCCATCCATCTTCGTTGTCTCATATTGAGTTCCTTCTGATCGAACAAGTATTTGAGACTCTTGTGATCACTGAAAACTTCAAAACGAGTACCGTACAAATAATGCCTCCAAATCTTTAAGGCAAAGACCACCGCTGCTAGTTCCAAGTCATGAGTCGGATAGTTAACTTCATGAGGACGTAATTGACGTGAAGCATACGCCACTACTCTTCCCTCTTGCATCAACACACACCCCAAGCCTTGCCCGCTTGCATCGCAATACACTTCAAATGTTCTCTTAGGGTCGGGCAAAATTAACACTGGAGCTGTCGTCAACCGCCTCTTCAACTCTTGGAAACTTTGATCACACTTCTCATTCCAGACAAACTTCTCATTCTTACGAGTCAACTTAGTTAGGGGCAATGCCAATTTAGAAAATCCCTCAATGAACTTTCTATAATAGCCTGCCAACCCCAAGAAGCTTCGAACCTCTGTTGGAGTTGTCGGTTGTTGCCACTCCATAACTGACTCCACCTTGTTCGGATCCACCGCAACCCCGTCCTTAGAAATCACGTGCCCTAAGAACTGCACTTTCTCCAACCAAAAGTCACATTTCGACAATTTGGCGAACAACTTCCTGTCCCTCAGGATATGCAATACAATCCTCAAGTGCTTCTCATGCTCCTCCTTATTCCTTGAATACACTAGGATATCATCAATAAACACAACCACAAACTGGTCCAAGTAATCATGGAATATACGGTTCATATAGTCCATGAAGATGGCAGGAGCATTAGTCACTCCAAATGGCATGACTAAATACTCGTAGTGCCCATACCGAGTCCGAAACGCAGTCTTTGGGATATCTTCCTTCTTAACTCGGATTTGATGATACCCCGATCGCAGATCGATCTTCGAAAATACCGTCGCTCCCCTCAATTGGTCAATCAAATCATCTATCCTCGGTAGAGGATATTTGTTCTTGATAGTGACCTTGTTTAACTGCCGGTAGTCCACACACATCCTCATACTGCCATCCTTCTTTTTAACCAACAAGACCGGCGCTCCCCACGGTGATGCGCTTGGACGAACAAATTGTTTGCTCAAAAGGTCCTGTACTTGTGCCTTCACCTCTGCTAGTTCCACCGGAGACATTCTATAAGGCGCAATCGACACTGGATTCGCCCCAGGCACCAAGTCAATAATGAATTCCACTTCTCTCTCAGGTGGCAATTCACAAACATCATCCGGAAAAACTTCTGGAAATTCTGACACCACCGGTATACAACTAACTTCAGCGTCCTCTTCCACATACATAGAGAACAACACCATGTAAGTTCGAACATCCCCCGTTCCTTCGTTGGCTGCATCCTCTTTCAAAGATTCACTTGGAACTACATCTCCACCAAACACTAGCATCTTCTCCTTACAGTCTAGAAAGATATGGTTAGTAGATAACCAATCCATCCCCAAGATCACATCTAGATGAGCTAAAGGTAGGCAAATCAAATCCGCCATAAAAGATCGACCCTCAACAATTATGGGACACTTCAAACACACCCGAGAGGTGGTTACAGGCTCGCTCGTCGGAGTAGACACCACCATATCATATGGTAACTCCGTCGCACATAACCCCAACCTCTCCACACATGCATGAGATATGAAAGAATGCGTGGCACCTGAATCATAAAGTACATCTAGTAGTTTATCAGCAATCAAACACTTACCCCGTATCAAATCGTTGGAGGCAGCCGCTTCTGAACCACTCATAGCAAATACCCGAGAGGGTACTTTTGGTCTTCCACCACTAATGTTGTTGTTGCTAACATTACCGCTCCTTGTGGAATTAGTGGGTCCACGATTAACGGTGTTGGAATTGGCGGTCACTGTCGGTCTCCCGGTTGCCCTACATTCTCGAGCATAATGGCCCACTTTGCCACAAACATAACAACGGTTCTCCTGTGTCTGCTGGAGCTGTGGGCAATTCCTCTTAAGATGCGGTCCTCCACACTGAAAGCATTGTACCCCAGTCCCCCTTGACTGGCTCGTGTTGGAGGTAGCCATAGGTTGCTTCCCCTTGCTGCTAGCATACGGCTTCATCCTCTTGTTACCATTCCCCTTAAAAGGATGGTTTCTCTGAGGTCCTCCAACGCCTCTAGCTTGCCTCTCCTTCATCTTATCTTCAAAAATCCTGCACTTTGTCACCAACTGATTAAAATCCGTGATCTGCATATAACTAACCGCCTGTTGGATCTCCAACCGAAGCCCATTCTCAAACTGAGCACATAAATCTTCCTCATTCCGAGCATCTTGGTATTGAGGCCAATACTGCAGAAGCTCATTAAACTTAGCCGTGTACTCCCCAACAGACATGTTTCCTTGCTTCAAATCCAGAAATTCCCTCGCCTTCCGCTTCCTGAGATCTCGTGGGAAGTAATTCTCCAGGAACTTGTCCTTGAAGGCATTCCAAGGAATCACGCCTCCAGGTGCAACAAATGAAGGCTTCACGAACTTCCACCAATTCTCAGCCTCCCCTTGGAGCATAAATGTCGCATAAAGGACCTTATGCTCCTCAAGGCAACCCATCGCCTCGAAAATCTTTTCCGTCTCAGCTAACCACAACCTAGCACCTTCCGGATCATAGTCTCCACTGAACTTTGGCGGGTGGTTCTTACGGAAAGCCATGAGTCCCCGATACTCCGCCGGTTCCACATCACGTTCCTGCACTAGAGTTTCCAGCACAGCGGTGATGCGGTCAAGGACATCACGGTTCTGATCCCTACCACGTCCTGCCATACCTATCCTGTACGGAAACTATTAGCACCCAAGAAATCCTAATGAGAGAGTGTACCACACAGGCTATGACAGTTATAACAACATCCTTCTCTTTATACATACTCATACACACAACAACCCTATGAATCAGTCACACATCCATGCTCAAGACAATAAGGCAGAAATACACACAATGTGTGACTTAACGTCACTCCCCGAAACCTACATCCAAGTTTCAGAGATACACAGCATTCACACAGCAAGACCATAACAGGTTCACTAGAATCCAACTTTTGCTCTGATACCACCAATTGTGGCGTCCCCAAAATAATGGCTGGTTTAATAGTAATGATTTAATTAACAAAAACCATGGTAATTTTTTTTTTCTTTTCTTTTTCATTTCTTTCTCTTTTCACTAAAACAAGTTTTCGAAGGAAAATCCTCACTACAGAGTCCTGAATGGCCAGTTCACAACTCTGTTTGGAGTCATTTCTTTCACACTGCTCATAATCTCTAAACTATTTTGCTTTTTCAAAAGAAAGAACGTACCAGCCATTACTTTAGGTCGTCACGTGAAAATAAAAGAATAAAATACGGTCGATAAACTCTTTTACAAATAAAGTTACTAACGCTTTCTTTTCAAAGGACAAGATCGATCATAAATGCATTCATCATTTAAAGCTGTCCAAAATATGGGAGTTTTACAAAATATATAGTGTCATCCAGAGCAAAGGTGTCCATAGTGGTGGCTTCAGCCACATGTATACAATCATCAAATGCCTATACATCAGGTCTACCCATACAAAAACAAAAGAGTAAACCTAACAGTTAGTCCTAGATACACCCACCCTCAAAAAGTATACAAAACTAATCCAAAAAGCTGTCCACTAGGATGAAGAGCCTCCGCTGATCGCCATCTCCCTTGGGCCGCTATCCTCCGTAGAGTCTGCCTCAGATGCCGACATGACTTCCTCGGGAGAATCCACCTCAAGAAGTGGATCCTCATCACCCTCTAGAAAGTCAAGGGCATTCACAGCAGGCTCAGGAGGTAGCTCCTCCAGGTCCTCCTCAGGGTCTTCCTCGGATGACGTTACCTCGATCACTTGAACGGGCTCCACTAGACGATATGGTGTAGGCGTGGGTAGTATCCACTCCACAGTGCGCTGAAGCGTCCGTGCAGGTTCATCTGGATGCACCAAAGAAGTAGCCGTGAATCGAATGGTGCCCCGAAATCGGCACCTCATGTTGCCTTCGAGGGTCTCCCAAGCTCCCTCTAGGCACTCCATCTCTACTCGATCACGGATTAGCTGTGCCGCCATCACGATCTACAAGAAAGAAGAGAAAGGGGTAGACTCTTTCACAAGAATCTAACTGTGCTGCACACGATGCGTCTCATAAACGCTACATGCAATAAAAGGGGTATTTTAAGGCTTTCCATCTCTGGTAATCGATTACACAGCCTTGGTAATCGATTACCAGAGGCTAAACTTGAATTACACAGCCTCAGGACATGAAATATGCAATAATACACTGTGTAATCGATTACACATGCCTGGTAATCGATTACCAGTGACCCATTCCTCTGTGTAATCGATTACACAGGCTGGTAATCGATTACCAGAGGCTTCCATCAACTCCCAGTTCCCTTTTTAAGCCTAGTAATCGATTACACCCCTTGGTAATCGATTACCAGAGGCTTCCTTAGCTTCCTGACCTCGTTTTCAAGCCTGGTAATCGATTACACCCCGTGGTAATCGATTACCAGAGACCATCTTAGCCTCCTGTCTTCATTTTTAAGCCTTGTAATCGATTACCCACCCTTGGTAATCGATTACCAGAGGCCATATCTCACATATTACACAAAATTCATAGCTGGCCAGCCACCACAAGCCTCCTTGCTTTGTGGTCTTGTTTTCCTTTTATCTGTTGACTGCCAGGAGCTCGCCTGCTTAGGTACATCACAGGTTCTCACTGACCGACTATGCCCGGGTTGGGTCGGGATTGGTCAAGCTTGGTTTTGGGCAATAGCACCCCACCTGACGTCCCCAAGGTCTCCTGACCCCCGCGACATATCTCCAGGTACCACTCTGTGGTCAACAATAAAAGCAGGAAGTTTCACCCTTCAACACTTCCTCATCTCAAGCTTGTAGGATTATGGGGTACCCATCACATGTGGTACTAGGTGGCGGTCGGGCGATGGTGCACAACAAGCTTTCCTCATCCACAATGCGCGCATAAACCCACCATCCCCTGTTGCCCACCTCCATCTGAGCTCACGTACTCCCACGTAGCCCATATCCTCGTTTCTCTCAACACCGGGTCCCCATCAATCCTCTCAAGCTTCCACAACATCCAAGCAAAACAACATTCAAACAGCACAAGCTATCACAGCCAAGCAAAACAGAGCAAAGGCAGAAACTCTGCTCAACACATCAACCAAAATCACAGCTTTTCTCACTTAAAGACCCCAGTAACAATTCCTTCGATCCAATTCGTTAACCGTTGGATCGACTCCAAACTTTTACTGGAAGTCTATAGTGCATAAGCCTACATTTTGACCGTTGGGATCTACTAGCAAACATCCAGAACTCATTCTGCACTAGACTTTCCACAGCCAACCACACACAAGCATTTTTCTGCACTTGTGCAAAATTCTGCTGCACAATTTCACAGCAAAAATTCTGCATAAGTGCAGATTTCGAAAATTACACTTCCTCTCATCCAATCTTGCCCAAATCAATTCCTACAAGTCCCAAATCATGTATCAATCATGTCTAAACCAAATTCAAGCTTCAAACCACAGCAACACAAAATCTAGGTGTCCAAAACCCCTCAATTCAATGGCTTTTCTAGGTTTGAAAGGTGAAATTTAGAATGAGGTAAATTCAAAGCAAACTCTGACCTCACACAAGTCCATAACCTCAAACTAAACTTGCTCAAACTGAATTTACACCTAAAATTCCACCAAATCAAAATTTGACTCTTCAACACTCAATTTTGCCCTAGAAATGGCTCTTGGTTCACTTTGGTCATTTGTTTTTCTCTCTAGCTCAGCCTAACCTTCCTCACATGTCCTAATTGACATTTCAAGCTAGTATTAACTCACTTTAACCTCCATTTACCACAGAATTCAGACTTAGCCTTCCAACTCTCAAAGTCTCACTCTTTTTCCACTCATAACATCACATTCTCACTTTCTAACCCTAGGTTGGTTCTACCCTTCATCTCTAACAGTTTTCCATCAGCAATTTTTCAGCCTACAACATCACAAACATCATCACAAAACCCTAAAACAGAATGGGTATGTTTAACTCATCCAAACATGGCAATTTCAACAAGTTTTCAGCAAATGTCTTCACAAATAATCATCACACAGCAGAAAACTAACAAAACCACCCATCATATCTCCCAAAACCCCATACCCACGAAAATCAAAGGAGAAAGAAGTCCACCCAAACCTGAATTTTCGAAGTCCCACTCGTAGCCACGCACTTCACGACTCCGAAAATGCTCTCCTTTCGCGATTTGGAGCAGAAATGAGCACCAAAGGTTGAAGCTTTGTTGGGCAACAATGGTGGATGGGAGAAAAGAAGAAGAAGGCTGCGTGAGAGAGAGGGAGAGCTGTCTGAAATTTTGTGGGGCTGAGTGAGGAGAGAGAAAAGCTTTTTGGTCTTAAATAAAAGGTTTTCCTCTTTTTTTCTATTATTTTATTCAAGCTCTGCCACATGTCCCTATTTGATTGGAGCAAAAAGGGCCCACTTTCTCTTTTTGACTGTGACCCATACTCAGTCACAAAAGTGGGGAAAATTTGACCTCTGAAACGCTAAAATCCTGCCTCGGTTTGCGTGCCGTTTCTCTGGTTCCAGTTTCTCGCGTTTCTCTGCGTCCGTCGGGGCCAATTTTCGAAAGTAAGCAATATATATATCAAAACGCTCAGAATAAAACCCCGAGCGTGGTTCAGAGGTTGGTTTCGTTAAATTCTAAGTCGCACGCAAAACGATGATTTTTAACTAATTAATTAAGAATTAACCCATAACCTCCCAGTTATGGATTTCTCTCCCTTAATTAGTCCAGCCCGCATATCTTGCCCCCACTATTCCTATTTCTACCAAGAACATATCTATACATATACACGGAACAATACTTATATATATATATATATAATCATTCAAAATACATCGTTTCCGTAAACTCCGGGTAGAAATTTCCAGGATGTTACACCAGGAGCTCTCCTGCTTAGGTACGTCACAGGTTCTCACCGACTGACTATGTCCGGGTTGGGTCGGGATTGACCAAGCTTGTTTTTGGGCAATAGCACCCCACCTGACGTCCCCAAGGTCTCCTGACCCCACCTGGTGTAGAAGAAGAAGAGAAAAAGCAACGTGGAAGGAGGGAAGAAGTTTCTGAAATTTCTGAAGGAAGAGAAAGAATTTGGCTTTTTAAAAAAAATGATTTTCTTTTCTTTTTCTTTTTTTTTTTCAAAAAGCAATGCCACATGTCCCATTTTAAGTGGAGCAAAAGGGCCCACCTTTTTCCTTTGATTTGACATCATACTCATCCATAAGGAAGAAAAAATTGAACCTTTTTGGATGTTGAAATCCTGCCTCGGTTTGCATGCTGCCTCTCTGGTTCTAGTTCCTCGCGTTTCTCTGCACCCGTCGGGGCCTGTTTTCGAAAGTATGCAATATATATATCAAAACGCTCAGAATGAGACCCTGAGCGTGGCTCAGAGGTTGGTTTTGTTAAATTTTAAGTTGCACGCAAAACGATAATTTTTAGGCTAAGTAATTGCGAATTAATCTATAACCGTCCGGTTATGGGTTACTCTTTGTTAATTAGTCTAACCTGCGTATCTTTCCTCCAACGTACATACTTCTACCAAGAATATATATATACACTGAATAATATATATATATATATATATATATATATAATTATTTAAATGTAACACTTACAAAATTCCGGGTAGAAATTCTAGGATGTCACAGTTAGTTCCTTGAATCTTTGTAAGGGGGAACAAAAGATATATCCGGCGGTTAGTCCTTTGAAATCTTTTGTAAGAAACAGAAGATATCTCAGGCGGTTAGTCCTTTAAATCTTTTGACCAGAGAGAATAAGTGAAGAAAAAGAATAGCACAAGTTTTCGGTCAATGAACTTTTCTTGAAAGAGAAAGTATTGAACAAAAACTTTTTAGAAAGATGAAGAGAAATGAATGAAAAAAATCTGTTATGCATGAAAGGAATCAATCTTTTTAAATTCGTGCCACGGTCACATATTTATAATCATTTGATGGCTCAAGTTATAGTTTGGGACTCTTGGCAATTTCTTTAAAACTAGTCACTTTTTAAAAGTTGTGACTCTTTTGAAAACTAGTCACTTTAAAAGTTGTGACTCTTTTGAAAAACTCTTCAGAAACAAGTCACTTTAAGAATTGTGACTTTTGGTAATTTATTTTTTGAAATCAGTCACTGGTAATCGATTACCATCATAGTGTAATCGATTACACATCAACAGATGTGACTCTTCATGTTTAAATTTGAAAATCAAAACGTTTAGAAACACTGGTAATCGATTACAAGTATTGTGTAATCGATTACACAAGTTTGAAATGATTTGAAATTTTTTTATCACAAGTTGTGACTCTTGAAATTTGAAATCTAACGTTTTAAAACATTGGTAATCGATTACATGATTATGGTAATCGATTACAGCTTTGTAAATCAGTTTTGAAAAAAATGTTGGCTACTGGTAATCGATTACTGCCTTCTGGTAATCGATTACCAGAGAGTAAAACACTTTGGTAAAAGATTTTTCTTTTTGAAAAATTCTTGTGCTATTCAATGTTTTGAAAAACTCTTTAATACTTAACTTGATTGAGTCTTCTCTTGATTCTTGAATCTTGAGTCTTGATTCTTTACTTGAATCTTGATCTTGATTATTCTTGAATCTTGAATCTTGATCTTGATTCTTTGGCATCATCAAAACAATCTTGGAAGGCATTGCTTCCACAAAAACTAGCAGTGTATATAATCATAAAGGAAATAATGTATTAAAACCATAATTAAAATAATAATAAACCAAAAAGAAAAAAGTGTCATAAGGAATCAACAATGTCAACAATGTCTAAACTGGGGAATTAGTGAGAGCAACAACTTCTCTAGATGACGAATAAGAAAGATCGGTAATTCCTCCAACTAGGGAAGTAGGAAGGTCAGCTATTTCTCCGGCTGGTGAATTAGGAGGGGCAGCCGCTCATCTGATGATGCATCAAAGATGATAATCAGAGGTGGAGATGGGGGAACTACTTCACACTCAGGAGAAGATAGTGGATTCACCACTAGAGATTGTGGGTCAGTTGGCTCTGGATCAACCTGCACAGGTGTGGGCTCAGGCAGAGCAGTCTCGTTGGGTCTCACCAATGGAAGTTGAGCTTCAGGACAGGCTACTTGCTCAAGAAAATGCTCCATAGTTATGATTGGCCTATTATGAGCCAACTCTTGCAGGTTGTGCATGATAATAAATTGTCCTCGGAATTAGCTTTGTAGCATAGGGACTAAAGTTTGTGAGCTCTGGACATCCTGTCCTACGGTTACTGACAGAGGAGCTGGAGTGGATGATGAAGGGATGTCCTCCGTTCTAGCTCTTTTTCTCGATGCCATCTGTAACTAAAAAGAACTAAAAATTCCTTAGACCCAAATTGCTCAGGTTTAACAACAGAAATAAAGGCTGAAATTAACAATCGGCGCTTAGCATGATACAGCTCGCTCAGTGCGCCCTCAAAAACATAACATATCGACTTCGCTGGAGCCAAGCTCGCTTAGCCCAGTAGTTTCCGTGATGAAATGCGCTTAGCTCAGGTAGACTCGGCTTAGCACGAGGCTTCCAACACAAAATTTTCTAAGTTACCTTGGCTTAGCGATTCAGCCTCATTTAGCCACATGTATCTCAACAGGAGGATGAGTGTTCATCCTCACAAGATGAACTCGCTTAGCGTGTTAAGCGCGCTTAGCGAGTTCGTCTAGAAACACATATGTTCAATGAATTTTGATGAACTCGCTTAGCGCAGCATGCTTGCTTAGCGAGTTCATCGCGTTCTCCAGAAAAAATGCAGAAAACACAGTTTGTTTACTTGTCTTTTTAAGCCTCTAAAAGGCATTATCAAACATTTAAGACAATTGAAAATATCTACACAGCACAATCATATAAAATGTCCTAATTTTTACCTACTCTAAAATTATGAAAAACCCTAAAGATTGAAAACTAAAATCTATGGCTTTCTACCCTAAGGTTCAACCACAAAAAAGAATGAAGGGAGTAAGGAACTTACTTATATCGTTGATGCTTTGATGCAGAAGAAGGAGAAAATGCAGGAAAATGAGTGTGAGAGAGAAGATGCAAGCAGTTCAGCCGTTTCCAACAAATTTGAGTGTAACTTCCATTACACTCACATAAGCCATTTTTCTTTCTCGAAGTGATGTTTGGTTTTTTGAAGATGCTTGCTTAGCGGCACCGTGCGCTTAGCCAAACTTTGAAATTCAAGTTTTTTTTTTCAGCACACAGACTTGGCTTAGCACGCGGGTAAGTCCGCTTAGCGAGGTCTGTAAATCAGAAAAGCTGCAACTCTCGCTAACCCGGGATCTAGGCTGGCTTAGCTAAAATGATGCATCTTAAGTACAGAGGAGCATGTGCTTAGATGATAAGGACTCGCTTAGCGCTCACATTGCCACAAGGAATTCAGCTTAGCCGCCATGACTGGCGATTAGCTTTATGGACCCCAGTTATGGCCATAAGGAATTTAGCTTGGCGACAATAGGTCGCGCTTAGCCAAGGATAAGGTGTCTCTTAGTGATTAGGCTGAAGCTTAGCCGAATTCAGATCGAATTGAAGTTGGCTTAGCTCATCCTTGGCCAGCTTAGCAGACCAAATCAACCTCAGATGCAAGGGTTGGGGGCTAAGCGCTTGAGACTCTCAGCTTAGCGCATGACCAAAGATGCGCTTAGCGCGAAGCTGGCGCTTAGCGAAAGGACTATTTTTCATTAAATGTTTTGTAAGTTATTTTTCAGTCCCTTCCTCAACAAATTGAAACCCTTATATCTAACATTCAAAGATAGGCTGATATACTCCTATGTACATATTATGCAGCAAGTTCCCAATGATCTAATGCATGAAAACAAAAATTACAGAAATTAAAACTGGGTTGCCTCCCAGGAAGCGCTTCTTTAACGTCATTAGCTTGACGCTTTTACCTCACTGGGCGATTTTATGTTTTGGTTCTTACTTTCAGAACCTCTTGACCTCATTCCATTACCTGTAAGCAGACATTGTGTTATGGAGCAGGCTTGTCTTCAACAAACAAATCAAAATCAATTTTCTAATCTTCAAAACCTAGGTCCAGCTTCCTCTTCCCCATATCAACTATGCAGCTTGCAGTCAACATGAATGGCCTTCCCAATATTACAGGGATGTCAGTATCTTCAAAGATATCCCTTACCACAAAGTCTGCTGGGAAGATAAAATGCTTTACGCTAACCAGCACATCTTCAATTACTCCATATGGCCTAGTAATGGAGCGGTCAGCTAATTGTAATGTCATTCAAGTGGGCATTATTTCCAACTCTCCCAATCTTCTGCACATGGAGAGTGGCATCAAATTGATACTGGCTCCCAGGTCAATAAGAGCTTTTCCCACATTGACTTCTCCAATTGAACAAGGAATAGTTACACTCCCAGGATCTTTATGCTTGGGTGGAAGGATCTTTTGTATCACAACACTGCAGTTTCCTTCCACTATGATGTTTTCCTGATGAATATATTTATGCTTCCTTGTTAACATATCTTTCAAGAATTTAGAGTAGAGTGGCATCTGCTGCAATGCTTCTCCGAAGGGCATGGTTATTTCCAGTTTCCTGAAAATATCTAAAAATCTTGCCAGATGGTGATCTTTTTCCTTCTTGGAAGGTACCACAGGATATGGTACTTCCACACCTTCATCCACAGCTTTTTCACTTCTACTCTTATTTGCATTCTTATTATTTTTTTCTTCTTTTTCATTTTTTTCATTTTCTATTTCTTTTTCTTGGTCCTTCAATTCTTTATTCTTGACCATTATTTGTTCCTTTTTTTCTTGATTACTTTCACCTCTCACCTCATTTTTCTTGCCATCAGTACCTTTCTTGTCAACATTTTTCTTCTTATGCACAACACTATCCTCATCCTCAGCCTCCACAAACCTTTTACTCCTTGTCATCATAGCTTTGCATTCCTCCATGGGATTCTGTTCTGTATTTGCCACAAAACTGTTGGATGAATTGTCAACTATTTGCTTGGCTAGTTGTCCCACCTGGACCTCAAGGTTCTTCAGTGCTGACTCAGTGCTTTTATGATTTCACATTGTTACCTGCATAAACTGAGTCAAGGTCTCCTCCAACTTAGTAATCCTCTGGAATATGTTAGGTCCTTATTGGATTGGCCTGTTTGAAGGCCCACTCTGGTCTTTGTTGAATTGGTTGCCAAGGTGTGTCCTCCACTGTCCTTGTTGATTATAGGGACCCTGCTGTTGGATCGAGTGGCCTCAGAATAATTAAGAAGGGGGGTTGAATTAATTATTCCTAAACCTTTACCAATTAAAAAATTACTCTTTTAAGGCTTTTACTAAATTGTTAAGAGAATGAGGAGTAGAAGAGAATCTTAACAGAAAGTTAAAGCGGAAATTAAATGCACAGCGGAAAGTAAAAGAGTAGGGAAGAAGGAAACAAACACACAAGAGTTTTTATACTGGTTCGGAAACAACCCGTGCCTACATCCAGTCCCCAAGCAACCTGCGGTCCTTGAGATTTCTTTCAACCTTGTAAAAATCCTTTTACAAGCAAAGATCCACAAGGGATGTACCCTCCCTTGTTCTCTTTGAACCTAGTGGATGTACCCTCCACTAGAACTGATCCACAAGAGATGTACCCTCTCTTGTTCTCAGTCAAACCCAAGTAGATGTACTCTCTACTTGTACCACAAAGGATGTACCCTCCAATGTGTTGAGGCAAAGATCTCAGGCTGTTAAACCTTTGATACTTTGTGAATGGGGATACAAAAGAATTCTCAGGCAGTTAGTCCTTTGAACACTTTTGTATTAGGGAAAGGGAAGAATCAAAAGAATTCTCAGACTGTGTCGTTTTGAATTCTTTGACAAGGGAGAAGGGAGACACAAAAGAATTCAGGTGGTTAGTCCTT
Organism: Glycine max; assembly: GCF_000004515.6. Lineage (NCBI taxonomy): Eukaryota > Viridiplantae > Streptophyta > Magnoliopsida > Fabales > Fabaceae > Glycine > Glycine max. The sequence goes on along the minus strand of NC_038242.2, from coordinate 33,125,617 downwards.
TGTTCTTTTGGAAAAGGGAGAAGAGAGACACAAAAAGAATTCAGGCAGTTAGTCCTTGGCAAATTCTTTTTGGCAAAGGGAGAAGAGACTGAAAAGGATGAAGAGCACAAGTTTTCAAGGTTTGGAAAATGTGGCGTCCCTAAATTAATGACTGGTTTAATAGTAATGATTTAAATAACGAAAACCATGGTAAATTTTTTCTTCTTCTTTTTCTTTTTCATTTCTTTCTCTTTTCACAACGATTAGGTTTAGAAGGAAAATCCTCACTGTAGAGTCCTGAATGGCCAGTTCACAACTCTATTCGGAGTCATTTCTTTCTTACCCCTCATAATCTCTAAACTATTTTGTTATTTCAAAAGGAAGAATGTACCAGCCATTACTTTAGGTCGTCACATGAAAATAAAAGAATAAAATACGGTCGATAAACTCTTTTACAAATAAAGTTGCTAATGCTTTCCTTTCAAATAACAAGATCGATCATAATTGCATTCATCATTTAAAGCTGTTCAAAATATGGGAGTTTTACAAAATACAGTGTCATCCAAAGCAAAGGTGTCCATAGTGGTGGCTTCAGCCACATGTATACAATCATCAAATTCCTATACATCAGGTCTACCCATACAAAAACAAAAGAGTAAACCTAACAGTCAGTCCTAGATACACCCACCCTCAAAAGTATACAAAACTAATCCAAAGAGCTATCCACTAGGATGAAGAGCCTCCGCTGATCGCCATCTCCCCCGGGCCACTATCCTCCGTAGAGTCTGCCTCAGATGCCGACATGACTTCCTCGGGAGAATCCACCTCAGGAAGTGGGTCCTCATCACCCTCTAGAAAGTCAAGAACATCCACAACAGGCTCGGGGGGTAGCTCCTCGGGATCCTCCTCGGGGTCTTCCTCGGATGACGTCACCTCGATCACTTGGACTGGCTCCACTAGACGATATGGTGTAGGCGTGGGAAGTATCCACTCCACCGTGCGCTGAAGCGTCCGTGCAGGTTCATTTGGATGCACCAAAGAAGTAGCCGTGAATCGAATAGTGCCCCGAAATCGGCACCTCGTGTTGCCTTCGAGGGTCTCCCAGGCTCCCTCTAGGCACTCCATCTCTACTCGATCATGGATTAGCTGCGCCGCCATCACGATCTACAAGGAAGAAAAGAAAGGGGTAGACTCTTTCACAAGAATCTAACTATGCCGCCGCACAATGCGTCTCATAATCACTACATGCAATTAAAAGGGGTATCTTAAGGCTTTTCATCTCTAGTAATCGATTACACAGACTTGGTAATCGATTACCAGAGGCTAAACTCGAATTACACAGCCTCAGAACATGAAATCTGCAAAAATGCACTGTGTAATCGATTTCACATACCTGGTAATCGATTACCAGTGACCCATTCCTCTGTGTAATCGATTACACAGACTGGTAATCGATTACCAGAGGCTCCCTTAGCTTCCTGACTTCGTTTTCAAGCCTGGTAATCGATTACACCCCTTGGTAATCGATTACCAGAGACCATCTTAGCCTCCTGTCTTCATTTTTAAGCCTTGTAATCGATTACCCACCCTTGGTAATCGATTACCAGAGACCACAACCCATATATCACACAAAATTCACAGCTGGCCAGCCACCACAAGCCTCCTTGCTTTGTGGTCTTTGTTCCTTTTATCTGTTGACTGCCAGGAGCTCGCCTGCTTAGGTACATCACAGGTTCTCACTGACCGACTATGCCCGGGTTGGGTCGGGATTGGTCAAGCTTAGTTTTGGGCAATAGCACCCCACCTGACGTCCCCAAGGTCTCCTGACCCCCGCGACATATCTCTAGGTACCTCTCTGTGGTCAACGAATAAAAGCAGGAAGTTTCACCCTTCTACACTTCCTCATCTCAAGCTTGTAGGACTATGGGGTACCCATCACATGTGGTACTAGGTGGCGGTCGGGCGATGGTGCACAACAAGTTTTTTCCACATCCACAAAGCGCGCATAAACCCACCATCCCTTGTTGCCCACCTCCAACTGAGCTCACGTACTCCCACGTAGCCCATATCCTCGTTTCTCTCAACACCGGGTCCCCATCAATCCTCCCAAGCTTTCCCAAAATCCAAGTAACTCAGCATTCAAACAACACAAACCATCACAGCCAAGAAAAACAGGGCAAAGGCAGAAAACTCTGCCCAAAACACCAACCAAAATCACAGCTTTTCTCACTTAAAGACCCCAGTAACAATTCCTTCGATCCAATTCGTTAACCGTTGGATCCACTCCAAAATTTTACTGGAAGTCTATAATACATAAGCCTACAGTTTGACCGTTGGGATCTACTAGCAAACATCCAGAACTCATTCTGCACTACTCTTTCCACAGCCAATCACACACAAGCATTTTTCTGCACTTGTGCAAAATTCTGCTGCACAATTTCACAGCAAAAATCTGCACTTTGTGCAGATTTCGAAAACCACACTTCCCCTCGTCCAATCTTGCCCAAATCAAATCCTACAAGTCCCAAATCATGTATCCATCATGTCTAAACCCAAGTCAAGCTTCAAAACACAGCAACACAAAATCTAGGTGTCCAAAACCCCTCAATTCAATGGGTTTTCTAGGTTTGAAAAGTTAAATTGAGAATGAGGTAAATTTGAAGCAAACTCTCACCTCACACCAGTCCATAACATCAATCTAAACTTGCTCAAACTGGATTTACGCTTAAAATCTCACCGAATCAAAATTTGACTCTTCCACACCCAAATTTGACCTAGAAATGGCTCTTTGTTCACTTTGGTCATTTGTTTTTCTCTCTAGCACAGCCTAACCTTTCTCATAAGTCCTAAATGACATTTCAAGCTAGGATTAACTCACTTTAACCTCCATTTACCACAGAATCCAGAATTAACCTTCCAGCCCTAAAAAATTCACTCTTTTCTCACTCATAACACCACATTCTCACTTTCTAACCCTAGGTTGATTCTACCCTTTATCTCTAACAGTTTTCCATGAGCAATTTCAGCACATGAACATCACAAGCATCATCATAAAAACCCTAAAACAGAATGGGTATGTTTAACTCTTCCAAACGTGGCAATTTCAACATGCATTCAACAAATTTCTTCACAAATAACTATCATGAAGCAGAAAACTAGCAAGACTACCCATCATATCTCCCAAAACCCCATACCCACGAAAATCAAGAGGGAAAGAAGTCCACCCAAACCTGAAGTTTCGAAGTCCCACACGTAGAGACGCGCTTCACGACTCCGAAAATGTCCTCCTTTCGCGATTTGGAGCAGAAATGATGGCCAAAGGTTGAAGCTTTGTTTGGAGCTTCAATGGAGAATGAAGAAGAAGAGAATGGCAACGTGAGGGAGAGAGAGAGCTGTCTGAAATTTTTTTTTTCTGCTGAGTGAAGAGAGAGAGAGAGTTGCTTTTTTAATTTTAAAAGGCTTTTTCCCTCTTTTATTATTATTTTATTTAAGCTATGCCACATGTCTCCATTTGAGTGGAGCTAGAAGGGCCCACTTTCCCTTTTGGCTGTGACCCATACTCAGCCACAAAAGTGAGAAAAATCTAACCTTTGAAACGCTAAAATTCTGCCTCGGTTTGCGTGCCATTTCTCTGGTTCCAGTTCCTCGCGTTTCTCTGCGTCCGTCGAGGCCAGTTTTCGAAAGCAAGCAATATATATATATCAAAACGATCAGAATAAAACCCTGAGCGTGGTTCAGAGGTTGGTTTCATTAAATTTTAAGTCGCACGCAAAACGATAATTTTTAAACTAATTAATTAAGAATTAACCCATAACCTCCCAGTTATGGATTTCTTTTCCTTAATTAGCCTAACCCGCATATCTTGCCCCCACTATTACTACTTCTATCAAGAACATATATGCATATACACTGAATAATACTTATATATATATAATCATTCAAAATACATCGTTTCCAAAAATTCCGGGTAGAAATTTCTAGGATGTCACAATACTCCCAACCTTTTAGGAATTTCGTCCCCGAAATTAACTACTCTATGAAAAAACTTGGGTACAATTCTCTCATCCTATCCTCCAACTCCCATGTAGAATCACCCTCATCGGTTCCCCACTGCACCTTCACCAACGCGATCTCCTTTCCTCTCAACGACTTCATTCTTCGGTCAGTGATCTTCTGAGGTTGTGCTTTATAGGTGAGGTTGTCCTTTCTAGGATGTCACATAAAACCAGAAAACTTCAGAAGGCTTTTGGTACAAAGAAGAAGAAGAAAAAGTTCAACGAGATTTCAAGGCTTGTAAAGGATTGATTGGAAAAGAAAAAGTATTCAAGATTTTTGAACTGTAAAACAAAGCCTTGCTTTTATAGACTCTCCATGTCTGGTCAAGAAGACCATTCAGAAGAGTTATAACTTTTAGAAAAACTTAAAACCCATTTGAAAAAGTCAAAACCTTTTTGAAGAGTTACATCTTTTGTTTTTTTTAGAAATAGTCACTGGTAATCGATTACCAAATAAGTGTAATCGATTACACAAAGCTTTTGAGTGAAAGGATGTGACTCTTCACATTTAAATTTGAATTTCAACGTTCAAGGGCACTGGTAATCGATTACCAAAACATTGTAATCGATTACAGCCTTTTGAAAATAATTGGAACGTTGTAAACTCGGTTTGAAAACTTTTTCAAATTCATTTTGCTACTGGTAATCGATTACAACAATACGGTAATCGATTACCAGAGAGTAAAAACTCTTTGGTAAAGATTTTGTCAAAAAACCATGTGCTATTCAAAGTTTTGAAAAAACTTTTTAATACTTATCTTGATTGAGTCTTTTCTTCATTCTTGAATCTTGAGTCTTGAATCTTGATCTTGATTCTTGAGATCTTGAATCTTGAATCTTGATTCTTGATTCTAGGTTTTCTTCTTGAGTCTTGAATTCTTCTTGATTCTTGAACTCTTGACTTGTTCTTGATTCACTTGAGATGTTCTTTGATTCACTTGATTTGTTCTTTGATCTTTGAGGTTTTTGTTCATCACCTTTGTCATCATCTTTTGTTGTCATCACTGTTATCATCAAAACACCTTTGAATCACATTCACCATGAAGCCTTGCTTCTACACCTGTTGGTAGCCTGAAAATCCTCTTTAAGTATACCCTTGCCGCTGTTGATTTCCCATATAATGAATTTCTTGAGTGTTTTCTTCAGTGGGAATACATTGGCCTGTTTCATGAGCCTCACCACAGATGGTACAACTTGTAACCTGCAAAATAGAAGAGTGCATAGGTTGACCAATAGACAACTCAGTTGGCAGCTTACCGAGTGTTTCTGTTAAAATGTCAAGTTGCTTAGAAAGCAACTTGTTCTGTGCCAATAAAGGGTCATGTGATGATAGCTCTAACAAACTTTTCTTCATGGGTTGATGGGTTCTGTCTTATAGAATGACATGATCACTGGCTGACATGTTCTCAATTAGCTCAATTGCTTCTTTCGGGGTCTTCAGTTTTATCTTTCCCTCTATAGTAACATCTAACAGTTGCTTGGTTTGTGGTCTCAGCCTATCTATAAACATATTCATTTGGATTGGCTCGGAAAACCCATGAGTGGGAGTTCTTCTCAACAAGCTTCTGAACCTCTCCAATGCTTCACTCAGAGATTCATCAGGAAACTAATGAAATGAAGAGATTGCAGTTTTCCCTTCCGCAATCTTGGACTCTGGGAACTTTTCAACAACTTCTTCCCAGGTTTTTAGACTGTTACCCTTGAATGAGTGGAGCCACCTCTTGGCTTCTCCTGCCAATGAAAATGAGAAAAGGCTGAGCCTAATAGCTTTGTCTGGTACACTGACAATCTTAACAGTGTTGCATATTTTAATGAACGTTACCAAGTGTGCATAGGGGTCTTCATTAGGTAATCCTTGAAATAAGTTGCCCTGTATTAAATGAATTAAGGAATGTGGGTAGTTGATGTTGTTAGCTTGCATTTCTGGACGTGCAATGCTGGTGAAAATTTGTGGTACTAAACTACTTGAGTAATCCTCAAGGGTAATCCTTTGGTCATGCTCTTCTGCAATGGTAATGACTTTAGGTACTTGAGAGGCGAATTCCCTTGATAATGGTGAATCAGGTGATAATAAGTCAGAGAAATGAGTCTCCTCCTCAAGAATGGATGCAACTGTTCTATCATGTAGAAGTTTCCTTCTCTTCTTGGCCCTGTTCCTTCGCAATGTAGCTTCAATTTCTAAGTCCAGAGGAACTAAATTGCCTGTGGGAGATCTATGCATATACAATACTAACAGAACAACAGTTATCCAGTTTAACAAGAAAGGACAAATAGGAATTAAGAACAAATATTCACAAAAACAATCAAAGAATAACAAATAAAGAATAGACACCTAAAAACGAACTAACTTCCCAAATAAAAAGAAGTTCCTCGGCAACGGTGCCAAAAACTTGATCGCTTCCGGCAAGTGCACCGGATCACACAAGTAGTATAAAACGGTAAGAACCAAGTATCGAACTCTCGGGGAACTTGTGTTATTTGGTAATCTATTTCAACAAATAGGTGTCTCGTGTAAATATAAGTGTGAATATGAACAGGTGTGTAAACTATCTGTGCAAAAAGGAAAATCACGTGAGAGAAATGATGTGTAAAAACAAGAAGAAAACACGTTGGCCTTCCTAACAGGTGTCTGATGCTAAAAAGATATTCTCTATCTAACAATGCTCATGTGTTCCTATGGTGTCTCCTGAGATACTAAACCCCGATTCCTAATGATAGTTTAGCCTAATCCTGATCAAGCATCGTCTGCAGATTCCTCTTGTTGGACTAAACTCAACCAGGATCGCATTAAGACACACACACACAACTAAATTATCGCACCCCGATTCCTCGTGATAGTACGACAACTTAACCCTGTACTATCAAGGACTTTAGAATCAGTCTGGTTTCCACTTTTGAATGACCCTAACAAAGCATGCATCTACATGATCAAGGTAAAAGTATACTGGAGTGAAAAGCAGATAGCACAGAGAACACACAAAACATCATTAAATAGATAGAAATATATTTATATCAGGTACCTACAGGGAAGATCCAACAGAGGATTTAGCTTTCCATAACCAGGAAGCCTTCTTTACAACAAAGAGAAGAACAAGATGAAAGATTTCAAAAATACAAGTGGTGAGGATGTCTCCTTCACCTCTAGGATCTCACGATCACTCACAAACTCATCTCACGCTCTCAAACCGGCTCCTGCTTCAAGCTCTAGTCTATGCAGATCTTCACATAGCAAAATCTCTCAAAACTCTCTGGAACTTAGACCTTTCTCTCTCTAGAATCTCTAGACATGCAAAGCTTTAAATCCCAGCCCAAACTCCCTCTCTAAAATCTGATTTTAGGTTTAAATAGGTGGCCCTGTTCATGCTCGTGCGCTTAACGCAATTATTGACCGTTTAGCGCACATTAGTGAATTTTGGCTTAGCACATGCCTTTCTCGCTTAGCGGATGGACTGAAGCGGTGTGCTTAGTGAGATGAAGCGGTGCACTTAGCGAACCTGTACAACTCATCTTCTTCCAAAGTCTTCCTCACGCTTAGCCCATGAGTGTTGCGCTTAGCGGACGCTCGCTAAGCCAGCAGATTGGCTTAGCGAGAAGGTGAAAAACAACATTTTTCAAAGCTTGCCTAATTAACCTGAAATTGAGAGAAAATGATTATTAATCACACAAAATGGAAGTACTAAGTATTTATTACCTATACTTAACAGAAAATACTTATAACACTACCAAATAACCATAAATTGGAAGAGTTTGATACAATTTACACAAGTTTTATACACAAAAGTTATTCGTATTCACCGACTAACACTTATGCCCAATTATCTTGAATAACACAATCCAAGAGAGCTTAAGACTTATTTTGATTCATAAATCTAGCCACAACTCAACTTCATCATAGGCATCATGTAGGAAACTTAGAAAACAAAAAAAAAAGTTTAACAAGACTACTTCTAGGAATTGATTTAGAACATGTTATGAACTAAATAACATGCATGAATTAGACTCAAAATTCAAAAAATAGGCTAATAATGACAATAATACATGAGCAAATGTATCTAGAATTCAATCAACAAAATAAAAATTCAACACAAACTTAGAACATAATGTGAGAATTATTATGACTAAACACGACTCCAAGACAACATGGATTAAGTGTTTTTTTTTTCTAATCAATATTTTGGAAGAAAATTTAGATCTAAAGGTTCCGCACAAGAAGATTATGACTGAAAAGTTATAGAACCTAAAATCAACACAAAAACATGATTGAATAGTAGATCTATAAAATTTGAACCATAGAAATGCAAGAACAAGTTTAGATCTAAGATTTAATCAGTTTATTTTTTTGAATATACTCTAAACAGAACCAAACCACAAGAGAATGGAGGATATACATGGAGAATAAGATGAAGAACAAGTAATTGAAGTGAATTGACCGAACAAAAGAAAGAGGAAGCAAAAGAACATCACCTAGATGAAGATGCTTTGATACCACATGATGTAGCTCCATGTGGAGCTTGTAGGCCTTGGATCTTCTTCATCAATGGAGTCCTTTGCTTCTTGAAGTTTATTGGCAGCGGAATGAAGAAGGAAGAAAGATGATTGGAGACGCCACTTCAAGGAGAAGATGAGTCAAGCACAAGCTCACCACCATAGGAAGCAATGAATAAGAGCTTGAAGGAGGAGAAAATGAGTGATAGGAGAAGGAGAGAAGGAGCACAAAATTTTGTGCCTCAAATGAGGTCTGAAATTTGAAGTGTAATTCTCAAATGATCAAAGCTGAAAAAATGCACACACATGGCCTCTATTTATAGCCTAAATGTCACACAAAATTGGAGGCTCAAAAATCTACCCTAAAGTTCATGAGAACCCTAAGGCCTTCTTCAACAGCTCTAGCCCAATCCTCTTGGAGCCTTTTGCTCATGGCTTTGGTAATTGGTCCCTTCCTAGGGAGGATTGAATCAACAAGTGGTTCCCCCCATGATGGAAAGGGAGATGATAACAATGATAGTAGACACACTGCCGGTGTTCTACTATGAAAAAATGGTGGGCTACACGCTCCACCAAAGGTTGAAATTTATGGTGAAATGGCAGTTAATCATAGTCTCGGGGGAGGAAGACATTCTGATGAGTTGTCCTTCCTCTACGCCATATGTGGAAGCCGTGGAGGATTCCTTGGAAACATCATTTCAAACTTTGGAAGTGGTAAGCAGCGCTTATGTTGAGTCTCCCCCGGTACAATCATGCTCATTCGACGCCGCATTGATGGTAGCCCCTGTGATGTTAGGGCATGGGTATGAGCCCGGAATGGGTTTGGATTGGAATGGCGATGGCGTGGCAAGCTTGGTAGAGTTCAAGAAGAGCCATGGAAGGTTCAAGCTAGGATATAAGCCTATATGCCGATGTGAGGAGAAGTGCCCTAGAAAGGATGGGTAGAAGCATGGTCTAGCAGCAAGGACCGCAAGTGAAAGGGATTTCCTTATGTCACATCAATGAAAGCTTTGTCAGCGTGGGATGGATGTGTGAAGGGCGAGTCGCCATGGTCCATGATAAAGTCCCTCAAGAGACATCAAACTGGGTGCGGTCGTGCCCTCCTGAGTTCGAGTTGGGAAACTGGCAAATTGTCGAACAACCTAGAATTTCTGTGGCGAACACAATGTAATTCGTTAGTCCTAACCCTATAGTTGGGCCTAGGTTTTAGGGTTTTCTCTCCCTGTATGGGCATGTCTTTTGCTATCAGATATATGTAAATGCAATCTTCATTTGATCTTGTACTTTCATCCATTCTTATTCATCTGCATGTTTAGTTTTGTTGCGATTAAACGGTACAAATTCGACAATGAGTCTTGTGAAGGTACTAATACAGAGGACCCAGACGTCGATTTTGAGCAAATAGTAAACCAAGCCAAGGATGAAGAAGATGAAGATCGGGGGCTTCCCCCAGAGCTAAAAAGGATGGTCGAACAGGAAGACCGAGAAGTGAAGCCACACTAAGAAGAAATGAAGATCGTAAACTTAGGCGTTGGTGAGGAAAAGAAAGAGGTAAAGGTTGGCACGGGCATGACCACACCTATCCGAGATGAATTGGTGGCTCTGCTATCAGACTACCAAGACATCTTTGCTTGGTCATACTAAGATATGCCCAGCTTGAGCCCCGACATTGTGCAGCATAGGTTTCCTTTGAATCACGGTTGTTCCCTGGTGAAACAAAAACTAAGAAGGATGAAGCCTAAGATGTCCTTAAAGATAAAAGAAGAGGTGAAAAAGAAGTTTGATACTAGCTTTTTGGCTGTGGTTCGATACCCTGAATGGGTTGCCAACATTGTTTCAGTCCCCAAGAAGGATGGGAAAGTGTGAATGTGCATGGACTATCAGGATCTAAATCGAGCTAGTCCAAAGGATAACTTTCTTTTACCACACATCGATGTTTCGTAGATAACGCAGCCAATTTTGCTTTGTTTTCTTTCATGGACGGTTTTTCGGGCTACAACCAAATAAAGATGGCAATGGAGGACATGGAAAAGACGACCTTCATTACCTTGTGGGGGACGTTCTGCTATAAAGTGATGTCCTTTGGGCTTCAGAATGCTGGGGCAACCTACCAATAGGCTATGGTAGCATTATTCCACAACATGATGCACAAAGAAATTGAAGTCTGCGTGGATGATGTGATTGCCAAGTCTAAAACCGAGGAGGAACACCTCGTCAACTTGCGAAAGTTGTTCGAGAGGTTGCGTAAGTACCAACTAAGATTGAATCCCACCAAGTGTACTTTCGGGGTTAAGTCGGGAAAATTCTCGGTTTCATCGTAAGCCAAAAAGGGATAGAGATGGACCCGGACAAAGTAAAAGCCATCCTTGAAATGCCTGAGCCACGCACCGAGAAGCAAGTCCGAGGTTTCTCGGGATGCCTAAATTATATAGTGAGGTTCATATCGTAGCTAACCGCTACTTGTGAGCCTATCTTCAAGCTATTACGCAAGAACCAGTCCGTCCAATGGAACGATGACTGTCAAGTGGCGTTCAGAAGGATCAAACAATGCCTTATGAATCCTCCTGTGCTTATGCCACTAGTGCCTAGAAGACCCATTATCCTATACATGATGGTGTTGGATGAGTCAATGGGGTGTATGGTGGGACAGCATGACGAGTCCGGGAAGAGGGAACGAGCCGTCTATTACTTAAGCAAGAAGTTCACGGCCTGTGAGATGGACTACTTTTGCTTGAAAAGACATGTTGTGCCATGGTGTGGGCAGCCCACTGTCTAAGGCAATACATGTTGAGCTACACCACTTGGTTGGTATCCAAGATGGACCCAGTCAAGTACATATTTGAAAAAACCACTCTCACCGGACGAATTGCTTGGTGGCAGGTTCTGCTGTCGGAATTTGACATTGTTTATGTCACTCAAAAGGCAATAAAGGGAAGCGCCTTGGCAGATTACCTAGCTCCGCAACCCATCAATGACTACCAATTAATGCATCCAGAATTCCCGAATGAGGACATCATGACCTTGTTCAAGGAGGAAGTAGAGGATGAAGATAGGGATAAATGGATTGTGCGGTTCGACGGTGCATCCACCACACTAGGCCACGGAGTAGAGGCAGTTTTGGTTACCCCCGACGATCAGTGCAAACCCTTCACAGCTAGATTGAGCTTTGACTGCATGAACAACAAGGCCGGGTATGAGGCGTGCACCCTTGGGATCCATGTAGCGGTTGACTTCAAGGTCAAATTGCTCAAAGTATATGGGGACTCAGCCTTGGTAATCCACCAGTTGAGAGTAGAATGGGAAACTAAGGATCATAAGTTGATACCCTACCAGGCCTACATCAAGAAGCTGACGGAGTTCTTCGATGACATATCCTTCCACCACATTCCTGGAGAGGAGAATCAAATGGTCGATGCACTTGCCACTCTAGCATCCATGTTTCAGCTGACCCCGCATGGGGACTTGTCGTACATTGAGTTCAGATGTCGCGGCAAGCCAGCACGTTGCTGCTTAATAGAAGATGAGCAGGATGGTAAAACGGGGTACTTTGATATCAAGCGATACATCAAAGACAAGGAGTACTGACAAAAGGTTTCCGACAACGACAAGAGGACATTGCGAAGGTTAGTAGCCGGCTTCTTCCTGAGTGGAGATATCCTGTACAAGAGGAACCATGATATGGTTTTGCCCCGATGTGTGGATGCCAGGGAGGCTAAGCAGATGCTAGTGGAAGTGCATGAGGGGCCCTTTGGAACACATGCCAATGGACATGCCAAGGCCCAGAAGATTCTGAGGGCAAGGTATTATTGGCTCACCATGGAAAAGGATTGTTGCCTCCATGTGAGAAAGTGCCACAAGTGTGAGGCCTTCGCGGATAACGTCAATGCTCCGCCCGTACCTTTGAACGTCTTGGCAGTGCCTTGGCCATTCTCTATGTGGGGAATAGACGTGATTGGAGCTACTGAGCCCAAGGCTTCGAACAGACATCGCTTCATTTTGGTTGCGATCGACTACTTCACCAAATGGGTTGAAGCGGTTTCATACGCTACTGTGACAAGGAGTGTGGTGGTCAGGTTCATCAAGAAAGAGATAATTTGCTGGCATGGGTTTCCCAGGAAGATTATCACTGACAATGCCACCAACTGAACAACAAAAGGATGAAAGAAATGTGTGGGGATTTCAAGATCCAACGTCACAATTCCACACCTTATAGGCCCAAGATGAATGGGGCAGCTGAGGCTGCTAATAAGAACATTAAGAAGATAGTTCAGAAGATGACTGTGTCATACAAAGATTGGCACAAGATGCTCTCTTTTGTGTTGCATGGTTATCGAAACTTGGTACACACATCAACTGGGGCAACTCCGTTCTCTTTAGTGTACAGGATGGAGGTTGTGCTGTCATTTGAAGTAGAGGTTCCCTCTTTGAGAATTCTAGCCGAGTCAGGGTTGGAGGAGTTGGAATGGGCCCAAGCTCACTTTGATCAGTTGTATCTTATAGAAGGTAAGAGATTGGTCGCCATGAGGTATGGACGATTGTATCAAAGCCGAGTAAAGAATGCTTTCGACAAAAAGGTACGCCCATGCAAGTTCAATGAAGGGGATCTCGTCTTGAAGAAAGTGTCCCAAGCACAGAAGGACCATAGGGGAAAGTGGGCTCCGAATTATGAGGGACCTTTTGTTGTAAAGAAGGCATTTTCGGGAGGAGCATTGTTGCTCGCCAGCATGGATGATGAAGAGTTGCCTTTGCCCTTGAATTTCGATATCATCAAATGATATTACGCTTAGTACTTGGGGCAGCTAGAAGTGTCAATACGTATTGTTCTCCAAAGACTCATTAGGGTCTCCAAGGTTTTCAAATCCTTTGTAAACCATGATCGCAACATTCAATAAATATTGGATTGATGATTTGCATTTTAACTTCCTGTGTTTTGTCTTTTACTTGTTCAGAGCTCACACTCTCATCCTTGAATCCGGAGCCATTTGGCTCAATCTATGGGGTACCGTAAAGCGTTTAAGTAAAATTGAACATGATAAACACTTGTTTAGTTGTTGCGCTTAAACATCCGAATCATAAGCATGCATGAATTTGCATCTTATCATCCTACGAATCGGAGGATAAATAAAAGTCATTTTGAGTGATGGTCAATACCACACCAAAATCAAGACAAGGGTAAGTGAAAGGTAATATCGGTATCTTGTGGTGTTGTTTCACATTTACTTCATAATGCCATTTCCTTTATTCAAAAGCTTAGGGGCAGGTGCTAGGCCCATGATCAATCAACCATCATCCTGCGTCCGGCTCAAGACTTTAAAGAAGCGCTTCTAGGAGGCAGCCTAGTATCTCTAATTTTGTTCTTTAAAATTCGTGCTTTTATTTATCTGTTTCTTGAATTTTATTTGAATGTGCCTAGTTGATTTGGGACCATAGGAGCTAACAAAATGATAAACATGGCAAGGAATAGTTTAAATTTTTGCAAAGGGTTTTGCAAAAAAAGAAAATGAAAAAAGGGACAAGGTTAGCTCGCCTAGGCGAGCTGAGCTCGCTTGGGCGAGCATGTCTGAACCAGAAACATAAAATGAGGAGGGGTGAAGCCATTCTTCACCTCAAAATCTTCCCCAACATTCAAAAAACGCAGCAGCTCACGAGATTCACAAGTCTAGCAACCCTAAGTCACCATTTTCGTGTTTTTGCTTTCATTTGTTGCGTTCTTGCTTGTCCCTACAAGTAAGTACACTTTCCATTGAATTTTTGGCTCTCCATTGTGATGTTTTAATGCTCTAATTGTCTATGTTTGGAAAAATCCATGAGACAATGTATGTGCAAATCCATGGTTGTTTGTTTGAATTGGGGGGTTGTAGGGGATGGCCGTAGGCCTATTTTGAGTTCTGAGATGAATGGGCATTGTCACATTGCCCTCATTCCCCATTTTCTCATGTTTGAACATGCGCCACCAAGTGTTCGGTGAAATGCCTCAATGGCATTTGCGTGTGATTTTGTGAAATTTAGCTTGTGGAACGAATTTGTGCATATATGACTGCCATTTAGAGTGTGTGGACAGTTTGTAGAAGCTTGAATAAAGTGCCAAGGACATGACATAGGCCTAGGCATCTAATTTTTTGGTCTTGGATGTAAAAATGCATAAATATGAGAACATGTTTGTGAGGTTTTCTTTAGACTAGCACTTGGATTGGTTGCATCATGGCGAATACCTTGCACATAGGTAGGAAAATGTGTTTCAAAAATACAAAATATATGTGAATAGGTAGCATGAAAATGCCTTTAAAAATGTATATATATGTGAATATATAGCATGAAAAATTCCTTTCAAAAAATGTGTGTATATATGTGTGGATATGTAGCATAAAAGGCTTTTTCAAAAGAAATGTGCATATATGTTGGCATATAGCATAAAGAAAATGCTCTTCAAAAAAATGCAGGTGTATATATGTGGATATGTCATAAAATGCCTTTCACCAAAAATATATGCATATGCATGTATGTAAATATATATATCATAAAATAACCCATGCCTCGATGTGTAAGTATTTTCTAATTACACATTGACATTTGCGTTTGCTAGAAAGAAGCGTGCACCATTTTACTTTGTTTGGCCTTTATTGAGAAAATTGGTATTTCATGCAGACTAACTTTGCAAAAGTGTCCTCGTAGGAAATGGCTCCGAAGAAGCTTCCAACCAAGAGGTCCAAGAAACATGCCACTAGAGAGGGTTCTAGTGCGGCCCCACAGGTGGAGGTGGACTTTGATGGACATAGGTTCTGAAATAAGCAACATCAGCACCGATTTGAGGCCATTAAAGGTTGGTCATTCCTCAGGGAGAGGCTAGTCCAATTGAGGGACGAAGATTATGTTGAGTTTCAAGAAGAAATCGCCCAGAGGCAATGGACTCAGCTGGTGTCACCCATGGCTAAGTATGACCCAGAGATAATCATGGAGTTCTATGCCAACGCCTGGCCCACGGAGGAGGGATTCAAGGACAAACACTCCTGGGTGAGGGATCCAATGAGGATGCCATTAACTAGTTTCTGGGGCGTCCACCGGTCTTGGAAGAAGGCCAGCGCTGTGAGTTTAGCCAGAGGAGGAGCCAAGCCTCAGGCTTCGACGAGGAGGCTATTAGCCAGTTGCTATGCGTTTCGGGGTAGGACTTTGCCCGGAGCGTAGTGTTCGATCCTGACAAGTGCACTAGATCGCGCGAGTAGTATAAAACGGTAAGAACCGAGTATCGAACTCTCGAGAAACTTGTGTTACTTGGTAAAGCTGTATTCAGTGAATAGGTGTCTAGTATGAAAAGAGATGTGTCAACTATGCACAGGTATGTAAACTAACTATTAAAAGGAAAATCACGTGAGTAATGATGTGTAAAGACAAGTAGACAACACGTTGGTCCTCCTATTAGGTTCCTGATGTTAAAAGGATATTCTCTACTTAACAATGCTCATGTGTTCTATGGTGTCTCCTGAAATGCTAACCGATTTCTCATGATAGTCTAGCCTAATCCTGATCAAGCATCATCCTCAGATTCCTCTTGCTGGACTAAACTCGACAAGAACCGCATTAAGACAAACATACAAATAACTAGGTTACCGTACCCCGATCCCTCATGATAATACGATAAACTAGCTCTGTCCTATCAAGTTCTAAGAATCAGACCAGTTTTCACTATTGAATGATCCTAACAAAGCATGCATCTACATGATCAAGGCAAAAGAACACTGAAATGACGTACTGATAGCACAGAGAACACATAAAACATCATTAAATAGATATACAAGTATTTACATCAAGTACCTACAAGGAAGAACCAACAGAGGATTTAGCTCTCCATATCTGGGAAGCTTCTTTTACAACAAAGAGAAGAGAAAAATGAAGGATTGAAGAAATACAAGTAGTGGGGATGTCTCCTCCACCTCTAGAACCTCACAATCCCTCACAGACTCATTTCATGCGCTCAGGATGGCTTCCTCTTCTCGCTCAGTTCTTTGCTAGTCTTCTCACAGCAAAAGCTCTCAAAACTCTCTGGAACTTGGACCTTTCTCTCTCTAGAAATCTCTAAACATGCAAAAGCTTCAAGAATTTCCCAAACTCCCTTTCCATTTCTGATTTCAGGCTTAAGTCGGTGGCCTTGTTGATGCTTGCGCGCTTAGCGCAACTCTGGCTCGCTTAGTGCGCATTAGTGAATTTCGGCTTAGTGCTCATCTTTATGCTCAGCGGATGGACTTAAGCGGTGTGCTTAGCGGGATTAGCCCTCGCTCAGTGAACATGCACAACTCATCCTTCTTCTAGATTCTTCCTCACGCTCATCCAAAGGAGTGTTGCGCTCAACGGAAGGCTCACTAAGCTAGAAGATTGGCTTAGCGAGCGAATGAAAATCAGTTTTGTTCACAAACTTGCCTAATGAACCTGAAATTGAGAGGAAATGATTATTAAACACAAAAAATGGGAGAACTAAGTATTTATTACCTATCTTTAACATAAAGTAATTACAACACTACAAAAGAACCATAAATTGGAGGAGTTTGATACAATTTACACAGGTTTTATGCACAAAAGTTAGTCGTATTCATCGACTAACAACTCCCCCAAATTTACAGTTTTGCTTGTCCTCAAGCAAATGGTCCCCCAAGTGAGAAAAACATCCAGTGACTATGTACAAAGGTGTATGCACAAAAGTTATTGATTGCATGATAAAAGAATGAAGCAAAATGCCCTCATCACTTGTCTTTCACAATGCATGCAGTTATTCAAAGAGAAGAATAAAATCTAACCTGTACAATTAGATGAAGTTAGGCATATGACAGATATCAAGGAAAGCAGCTTAAACCACAGTCTCACAGCTTCTGTTTCACTCAAGCACAAGTGTTTAAGCTATTCATCAATAACAACTAGCAAGAGGTCCAATCTTGGAACTTCATCTCAAGCCATAAAGTCATAAATGCATAAATAGAATCAAAAGGACTTTTACAGGCTTGTAGTGAGGCTTGGCTACAAAAATAATTGGTTTTTCTAGGATTCAAAGGCTTAGATTCAAAGAGAGCACAAATCCTAGACTTATCCAAATATTTCTTCCAATAAAATTAGCTTATTTACTAGCCTTTGACTTTAATTTGTCTTTGACCTTATTACAACAACACGCATTTTCTTTGATTGCTCTTTTTTTTTTTAAACACACAACTTATTTGTTGTGTGTGCTGATGCTTTACCTTTTACTTTACATCCCAATCAACTACCTCAAATTTGGGGTAATTTTCCTTGAACTATCTGCTCTCCTGGAATCTAAACAAGGTACCTAGAGATATTCATTCAAGTTCAGGGTTCAATTTTGAAAGTGTAATTCAGCTCACAAAGGGTGCAAAGGATACAATTATAATTCAAGGTAAGCTTTTTGGTCAATTGGCTTGTATATACAATTATGGCCTTCATCATGTCCTCATTCATACATTTCATTCTAAATTTCAGAGATTGATGCAAAGACTATTACTCAATGCTAGTCGTTCACTCATAGTTTAAGATCACACTCTCACCGGTTATGGTTCAAGCTTTTCTTTCTCAATCAACCTGTCTACAGACTAACAATTCTAATTGCAAGTTCACATTCTTGTTCTTTCTTTGTATAACATACATACTTGCTCAAACTTATGAAAAGAAACACAAACTCCATCACAATCATGCAGTCAATCCAAAATCAATTCATAACACCAATTTTCACAAAAAGCTAAAAATGTTTCACTGCCTAATCATCCAAGTCAAGTTAAATTGTTCCATATGCTTCAAAACATCCATACTAACTATCCACAGAAGAAGAAAAAACAAAAGTGTATATAAACATTAACCAAAATAACTATGACACTGTACTGAAATATAATAATTATATAAAAATATCCAAAAAGCAAAATCCTCAGGAATTTAAAATCCCTGAGACAGGTCATATGTATCCTGAGTATGAACATCCTCCTCATCTGTCAGATGAAGTATTGGAGTAGTTGGAGGAGAAGTGTTTAGAGTTAGGACTGGTGTGGTTTGGTCCTCTGGCATATCAACTAAAAGAGTAGAGGGGTCAATTGCAAGCTGTGGTGAGGAAAGGTCTACCACTAGAGCAGGGAGCTCTGAAGTCCCCTTAAGAAATCTCTCAAGAGTGGTGGTAGTCTCTGGTCTAACCTATTCTTCACTTGCATCCTCTTGAAAAGTAAATGGCTCTAGAATGGTGGTCCTAGAGGAAGCATCCTGTACCTGTTGGGGTTCCTGGGCTGTGGGCCTTCCCTATGAAGAGAAGGTTGGGCCCCAGGCTAGGCTACCTTCTCCAGAAACTGCTCAATGGAAGGAATGGATCCTGGAGGTGCCACCACCTGTAAGCTCTGAAGTAAAATGATACGTCCCTCATGAATGCTCTGAAGCATGGCTTCAAAGCACTGGGAATCAATCTGAGCTGGGACTGAAGGAGCTATTAAAGTGGATGCTGGAGTAGGAGCTGTAGATGTGGAAGGAAGATCAGTTGGCCTTACCCACATCCTCCTAGCCCCTCAGATAGAAACTGTCAGATCATTAGGATTCCAACAATTCTTCTTGATGTAGGCCAAATTAATGACCGGGCTCAGGCGCTCAAAAGTGAGGCTGTCAGAGACAACCCCTCTGGCTCGACATAGGGTGGTGATCAGAGCAGGAAACCCAAGTCTAGAAGAGTTAGACTGGGCTATAAAAGTCATCTGGCCAGAAATGAGAGCTCATATGTTCATGTCCATGCGAGAGACTAGGCCAAAGATCAGCCTAGCTTTGTCCACTGTCAGGTTAGAGGTGTGTGATGTGGGCAAAGTTACCTGGGCTTAGCGATTCAACCTCGCTTAGCCATAGGTATCTCAATAGGAGGATGAGTGTTCATCCTCACAAGATGAACTCACTTAGCGCGGTAGGTGCACTTAGCGAGTTTTTCTGGAAACGTATATATTCAATGAATATTGATGAACTTGCTTAGCGCAGCATGCACGCTTAGCGAGTTCATCGTGTTTTCCAGAAAAAAAAGAGCAGAAAACACAGTTCGTTTTCTTCCATTTTTTAGCCTCTAAAAGGCATATCAAACATGCAAACCAGTCAAAACTATCTACACAGCACAATCATTCACAAAATCATAATTTTTAACTAATCTAATATCATTAAAACCCTAAAAATTAAAAGCTACATTGATGGTTTTCTAACCTAAGGTTCAACAAAATAAAAGAGAAAGAAACGGAATGAGGAACTTACTGGGATTGTTGTGTGCTGAAGATGCGTAAAAGATGCAAAAAGAAAGCAAGAATGCAGGTTGCACAAATTTGGGCGAGAGAGAAAATGCAGGGAATGCTTTGAGAATTTTGGGCAAATGTGAGTGTGTCATACCCTAATTTCGTCCGGGGACCTTTGTTCGATGACGTGCAACCATTCTTTGGTCCTCGTGAGGTGCTTGGCACCCATCATTAGTCAATTTGTGAAATTCCAGGACATGCCGAAAAACCAAAAAAATATTGATGCACAATCCGTAAGTTTCCGTGACACACCGGAAATCAAATGGAAGCATCGTTGCATAATTAAGTGAGGTTCTGTAACATTCCGTAAGTCAAAAAGGGGATGATTATGTAATCCGCAAGGTTCCGTAACATTACGGAAAGAAAACAAGTATCGTTACGAAATTCGTAAGTTTCCGTAACTTTACGAAAAAAGAATCACCAAAAAACAGCAGAGGGGGTGTACTTAGTAAAAATGGGGGTGCAAATAGCACCCAGGCCCACTTGGGCCCTCCGGAATATTCCTCCAGAAGGCGGTTGCTTCTGGAGGAAGCAACCCTGCTCGCCTGGGCGAGCTGAGCTCGCCTGGGCGAGCTGGGCGGCAACCACCTCCCCTATTTTGCTATAAATAGGGGAGGAATGCAAGAAGGAAGGGGTCCAGCCCCTTAGGCACTTCTCTCTCTTTCGAATTTGCTTGGAAAAATTGTTTCCGTGAAGAAAATCTAAGCCGAGGCGCTTCCGAAACGTTTCCGTAACGTTTTCCGTGAGGAATTTCGCAAAGATTTCAACCGTTCTTCGACGTTCTTCATTCGTTCTTCATCGTTCTTCGATCTTCAACGGGTAAGTACCTCGAACCAAGCTTTTCGATTCATTCTATGTACCCGTAGTGGTCCACATTGTGTTTCGTGCATTTTTATTCTCGTTTTGTTTACTTTTTATACCCCCTGTTGACGTGCTTAAGCCATTTTACTTAAGTCATTTCTCGCTTAACTTAAAAATAAAATAAATTTCCACCGAACGTTTGAATTGTATTATCCATTAACTTCGGTTAAAATAAATTCCGACCGTTCGGTCGTGCCGTAACCACGTTGGAAATCAAAAAGAGGTAAAAAATAATATAATAATCAAAAAGACATCTTTTAGTAAAATAAAGCGGAAAATCAAGTGGACGTTTTCTCTTTGGGATTTCTCATTCTTAATCGAATTGATTAATAACTAAAGTGAAACTAAAGGCTAAAATCAATTCGCCTAGTCAAGCTCGTCCATAAAAAATAGGCTTTTGAAGTTTGTCATTTCATTTCCTCACTAAGTAAAATGGATCATTTTTAAGGTCCAACGCCTTAAAATGATCACCTCTTAAAGTAAAAAAGAATCACTTGATAAAAAAGAACTACGTAGGTCTGATTTTCTCATCCCAAATTGAGGAATACGTAGGAGCAAAGGGAAACACCCTTGTCGACCACAAAAAAGGGAAAAATATAAAAAGGGTATAAAAGGATATAAGGACATAAAAAGGAACGTAAAAATCAAAGTCATGTTTGCACATTCGATTAAAGGCTGCCGTCCCTTGGGGCGGACGTGTGGGGTGCTAATACCTTCCCCGTGCGTAAATACAACTCCCGAACCTTTCACTAAAAAGTTCGTAGATCGCGTCTTTTCCGGTTTTTCCGACGTTTTCCTCAAATAAACGTTGGTGGCGACTCCGCGCGTATTCCTTTCGTGGAACACGCATCCCGCGAGTCTCGCGTCGCCCTCCCGCCGAAGGGTAGGTTGCGACAGTTGGCGACTCCGCTGGGGACTGTTTTTAGAGAGTTAGGCCATTTAATTTTGTGCAATGTTTTACCATGAATTATCCCTTTGTTAGTTTCCTTTCATTATGTTCTTGTGTATATAAACTCTTTGTTGCTTTTAGTGCGTTTTAAATGTATGCATGAAGTAAATATTTATTCATTTGATGCACACAAACACCAACACTATTTGCACACACTGTGAGTGAAAAAGGGCCCTATACCCGGGTTCATGGGAGCATAAGGAGTGGAGGTGAATCTGTGATCATGCTAGGTCTCCGACTTGCTTGATTACAGTGAACCCTCATCTAGAGCTTTTCTCTTTGAAAACTTATTGTTGCTAGTAGTCCCTACTGCTGCAATATGTTCTTCAAAGGGGATGATACCTCTAGAAACCATCAAGAGAGATATGACTACCTTGGGGATTATTACTAAAAGCCTAGTTAGCTCTTTCCCTTATAGGTCCCTTAAATAGAGGCACGGAGCAAACACGTTGCGTGCCATTTTTCACACTGCCATGCATAAATATCATATACCCTTTTTGCTTATATTTGTTTGTGAATATTGTCGTACTATGTACATCCCCGTATTGTGCCTTTCGCATATGCATCATGCGTAGGTTTCATCTTTGATCCCCTCACTTTAGCAAACCAACGAAGGGTCCATGTCACCGTTTTAAATACATACGTTGGGGCACTTTGCTACCCCTAGACGTTGTATCTAAGAAGGAGACAGTTTCTCGGGCTCCCATATTCGTAAATTGCATCTGTGTCATATGCATTTCTTCATGCATTCATCCATTCCACCCATGATAGATGTCGGAGTTTTGATTCGCACTAGATTTTATTTCACTTTAGTAAAACATGGGATCAAGTCAAAAGCCTTCGTTTAAAAAGAGGTTCTATCAAGTCAAAATCAAGAGCTTAGAGGTCACTAGTTTAGGAGAGTTGGGGCAATTAATGGGTCAACTTCAACGGTAAGCCTTCCGCAAAGCCTATGGTAAGATTTGGGACCTAGCTAGGGTAGAAGTCTCCATGGAACCGATTGCATCCCTTTCCCAGTATTATGACCAGCCCCTAAGGTGCTTCACATTTGAGGACTTCCAGCTAGTGCCGACTGTGAAAGAGTTGGAAGAAATCCTGGGATGCCAACTGGGAGGAAGGAAGCCATATCTTTTCTTTGGGTTCTATCCCTCCACGACAAGAGTTGCCAAGGTAGTGAAAATCTCAGCACAAGAGTTGGAACGTCTAAAGCAAAACAGAAATGGAGTAGTCGGAGTACCAAGGAAGTGTTTGGAGGAAAGGGCAAAGGCCTTGGAAAATCAAGGCGAATGGGCTTTCTTTTATTGACATCTTGGCGTTTTTTATCTTTGGAGTTGTCCTCTTTCCGAATATGGAAGGGTTAGTGGACCTAGCAGCGATTGACGCTTTCCTCGCCTTTCATCATGGCAAGGAAAGCCCGGTCGTCGCCATTTTGGCCATGTATGATACGTTCGACCGGGGATGTGAAAAGAGCAGCGCAAGAATTGTTTGTTGTGCACTGGCTCTCTATGTGTGGCTGGTTTCACACCTTTTTTCTCCAAGAAGGTAGGCCCGTCTATCCGCTACAAGGTCACCGCTCGTGCGTCGAAAAGGGAAAGGGTAATTGATTCATTGCACCAAGAGGCAACAATGCGGACGGACTGATTTGCTCTTACTTTGAACAGGAGTCAAGAACTTCCCCGATTGCTAGCCAAGGCCAAAGCAGTGGCGGACACCTACTCCGCCCCCGAGGAGATCCACAGACTTCTCAGCTATTGTCAGCATATGATAGACTTAATGGACCATATGATTAGAAACCGCTAGGAAGTTTGTATTGTCGCTCAGATCTTGACTAGTTATAACTTTTTGAAAAAAATGAGTTTATCCCACGTTTTTACTCCAAAAATCCGTGCGAATCAAGTCACTCCCACATTTTATCTCTAGCATGCATTGTATGTTGGTCTCGTCCTTTGTCACGGGAAGCCGGAAGGTCCATATCACCTTCTTAATTGTACACATGGGGCACTGCGCCCCCAAATGCGCAAGTAAGAAGAGATAATTTTCCGGGCTCTCGTGTCCGTAAAATGCATTCATATCATGCATCGCATAAGCATCTCTTCATAACATCATAATGAACATATCGTTCCTGCATTTGTCCGTTATCATATTCCAGCCTCACATTTTGCATGAGTCATGGCATCATCATGCATATGCGTTCAACAAACTTTTTGATCTGCAGAATTGCATACCATTTGTTTTCATGTTTGCTCATCCTTGTGTTTTCCTCTACAAAAACAAAAAAAGGGAAGCGTGAAACTTCACTCTACATTCTTAGTTGCATGTGTTAGGCACCATGAGCCAACCATGTTGGGATCATAAACCCATTTCTAAAAAAAAAAAAAAAAACACACAACAACAAAACAAAATAATTGAACATGGTACCTAATGCATGGTTAACTAGGAAATGGTGTTTCTTCGGGCATCTCAATTTCATAATTACATTTTCCATGCATAGCTTAAAGTATGCCCGAGTCATTCATCCCTATGAGATGTTGTTGAAGTATTGGCGATCAGAATTGCCATTCCTTGGATTATAGGGTTGAACCAAGCTCATGCTTTTATAAAAAGGTTCATCAAGTCAAAATATGGAAGTAACCGTCTTGCAAAATTGGGGCAAAAGATGAATCGAGTCACATCACTGCTTCGTCTACTGCCAAACATATTTAGGATTGTTGATGTCCTTGTTACTTCCAGTTTCACCTTGACAAAGATGTCATGGACCATGTTGAAAATCTAAATTGATTCAACCCCATATCCTGCGTAAAAATTCGCAATCTTCAACTGTACATCATTCGCATACATCCATGCTTTTCTTTGGTTGCATTGCTCATTGCATTCTTTCCTTGAAAAATAAAATAAAATAAAATAAAATGACCTTAATCATTGTTATAAAAAAAAAACATGCTTTACGGCGTCCTCACCGAACTTGTGCTAGAGCTAGAGTAATGGGTGAAGTAGAGGAGATACAAGAGAAGATGAAGGCCGACATGGAGGCCATTAAAGAGAAAATGGCCACAATGATGGAGGCCATGATGAGCGTGAAGAAGATAATGGAAGCCAATGCGGTTGCAATTGCCGCTACCAGCGTTGTTGCTAAGGTGAACCTGATGTCCCCATCCGGCATCAACCAAATGAATCATCCAACCTCAGATATGGTAGGCAAAGATTTGGGAAGTACGGGCAGCCCCCATAATGTACAAATTCAAAACGAGCACGCCTTCCCGCCATATGGCTTGCCTCTCAACTATACGCCACCCAAAGTGGCGTACACTCCCAATAAGAATGTCAATAACTCCACTCCTATACCCATTGAGAGCCAACAACCCCAAACTGATCATGCACATGTCTCTTAAACCGTGGGGGGACACATGAAATTCCCCACCACAATCTAGCCGACTTCGAGCCTTGCCTCGGATATGCCACGGAAGGGCAAGCAGTTGGTGGTATACCCCTACAAAACCCTTTGGAAGGCCCTCAGTATCACCCACAACTACACCTCTTGCATTCCACGACAAGTAAAAACCCTCATGCTATGGCAGAAATGGGAAGGTTGGATCATCTAGAGGAAAGGCTCAGGGCCATTGAAGGAGGTGAAGATTATGCCTTTGCTAACCTAAAAGAGTTGTTCCTAGAACCCAATATCATCACCCCTCCCAAGTTCAAGGTGCTGGACTTTGACAAGTACAGGGGGACTACTTGTCCCAAGAACCATCTAAAGATGTATTGTCAGAAGATGGGGGAATACGCAAAAGATGAGGAATTGTTGATACATTCCTTCCATGAAAGTCTTACTGGGGTAGCTGTTACCTGGTACACTAACTTGGAACCTTCCCGAGTCCATTCTTGGAAGGACCTAATGGTTGCCTTTGTTAGGCAGTATTAGTACAATTTTGATATGGTTCTGGATAGGATGCAACTACAAAACATTTGCAAAAAGGGGGACGGATCTTTCAAAGAACACGCCCAAAAGGTGGAGGGATCTGGCGGCCCAAGTGGTACCCCCAATGATGGAAAGGGAGACGATAATCGTGATGGTAGACACATTATCGATACTCTACTATGAAAAGATGGTGGGCTACGCACCCTCAAAGCTTTGCGGATTTGGTCTTCGCCAGTGAAAGGATCGAAGTGGATCTGAAAAGAGGCAAATTTAATCATCCTGCTTAGACGAATGAGAAAACTGGGGCAAATAAAGAGGGTGAGGATGAGGGAGAAACCCATGCTGTGACTGCCATTCCTATACGGCCAAGTTTCCCACCAAACCCAACAATGTCATTACTCAGTCAATAACAAACCACCTCCTTACCCACCACCCGGTTATCCACAAAGGCCATCCCTAAATCAACCACAAAGCCTGTCTACCGCACTTCCAATGACGAAGACCACCTTTAGCACAAACCAAAAAACACCAACAAAAAGGAATTTTGCAGCAAAAAGCCTGTAGGGTTCACCCCAAATTCCGTTGTCATATGCTAAACTTGATCCCATATCCACTCAATAATTCAATGGTAGCCATAACCCCAACCAAGGTTCCTCAACCTCCATTTTTCTGAGGATACGACTCGAACGCAACGTGTGCTTATCGTGGAGGAGCCCTGGGGCATTCCATTGAGCATTGTATGACCCCGAAGCATAAAGTGTGAAGTCTAATTGATACGGGATGGCTGAAATTTGAGGAGAATCGCTTGTTGAATCATAACATTGACAAGCAACACCATACATGGGGCAATTCTGGAAGCTGTTCTTATGACTCATCAGGATTTTCAAGTTTATGCCATTATTATAAACCACAGTTACAATGCTAAATGATATGGATAAAATGGACATCCTTGTCCCTCATCCTCTCACAAACGCATGTTTGCTTATTCAACTTTCACCGGAATGTGGGTGCAAGCCATTGGTCTATTTGCTCAAGCGACCTGCGCTCCTGAGTGTTGACTTCCAAGACTGTTCAATCAGAGATTACTCGTCTTGCACGTTGGTGCGGGTGCCATAAAACAACGAGTAAAGTTCAAAACAAATAAGTTTCAAAATAAAAAAATAAGTTTCAAAATAAATAAAAAAATAAAAAGGCATTTGATTGACTGTGTTTTCAAGTAAAAATATAGACGTTCATGTGACTTCATTTTATCATTCCAGAAAGTTTGTCTTCTTAGAGAAGCGAGTTGTCAAGAATAGGATGTTGGACAAATGGCCTCAGTTACCTTAAGAAAAAGGGGGGGTTGAATTAAGATGCAAAGACTATTCCCCAATTGAACTATCACTCTTTCTTTTTGGATTAACAATGCACCCTTAACATGAATTACTCAAAAGACAAATCAAAATAAACTTCTTTAAAGCAAAAGATAAATAGCAATAAAAGAAGTTTAAAGGAAGAGAGGAATGCAAACTTGATTTATACTGGTTCGGCCACTTCCCGCGCCTACGTCCAGTCCTCAAGAAACCCACTTGAGATTTTCCACTCTCTTTGTAAAACTCCTTTTACAAAGTCTGAACCACACAGGGACAACCCTTCCCTTGTGTTCAAGAATCCTCTACAATAAGAGACTCTCAGTCTCTTAATCCCTTTTCAGAAGTAAGAAGAAGAGAAGAAGAAATCTCTCTTAAAAGGGATAGATTGTACAATGAAGACCAATCAAAATTCCTTATTGAATATGCAAGTGGTTGACCAAGGAATCTTTTTGAGAGGATAAGACAGTTCAGTTCAGAAAAACTCTTAATCTTTTGAGAGGATAAACTTTGTGGGCAATGAAAACTCTCTTTAAATTCGTGTTTCCAAGTCACCTTTGATGGCCATTCATAAACCATTTGAATAGATGTGACTCTTGGAAATTATTTTCTGAAAATCTCCTCTGGTAATCGATTACAAGACTTGTGTAATAGATCACAGGCTTTAAAATTTGAATAAATTGCTGGTAATCAATTACCATCCATGTGTAATCGATTACACATTATAAATTTTGAATTCAAATTTCTAGTGACTGTTATAAACATTTTCAGCTGCTGGTAATCGATTACCGGAGAGCAAATCTCAATTTGAAATGATAGAATTCTTTGGTCAAACCTTTTGTTTTTTCAATTTGGAAACTTCTTCCAAAAGATTCTAGAAATCAACTTGATCATATATCTTGACTTTCTTGGATTCTTGTCTTGAATAAAACTTAGAAGCACTTGATCCTTTAGCATCATCAAGACATCAAAACATCAAAACATCTTGCTTCTACATAGGAGTCATTTGACTTAATCCATCAGCTGAAAAATCCTTCAACTATTTCTCGTCCTTGGAAAATTCTTTTTGCAAGAATCAATTGCGTCTTTCATTCTTCCTCACTACGAGGTTGTAAAAACAAGACAACAATTGGTACCTCTAAGCCCTACACTGGGGCAATGAAAGGCCCCATGCATAAACCTCAAACGAACCTAGGGGCAGATTAGAAGTTCTCACTCAATAGGTTCCCAGCTACAAGGTCATGACGAAAGACAACGATTGGTACCTCAAAGCCTTACACTGGGGCAATGAGGGGCACCGTGCAGGAGCCTCAAGTGAACATAGGGGCCGATCAAAAGTTCTCACCCATAGATGTTTTTAACAATAAAAAGGGGACAAACCCTAGGATTTCAATGGATTGATTAAACATCAAACGACTCCATTGCCGTCACTCCAAAATGGTCAAGTGACTAAATCAAAAAGAACATACACTCTGAGGGAGTTCCCGGAGATATTTGCAAAAAGATAGGATGAGGTTGCATGAATTATCACGTTTTTCAAAAGGGCAGTCAATCTGTGTTTTCCAAAAAAAAAAAAAAAATCAAATCAAAATCAAAATCACAAAATAGGGAAAGAATGCCATGAACATTGTACAACTTTCCATTACATTGCATTGTTTCATATAAAGTCCGCATTTACCCAAATTTCACAACAAAGGTTGCATGCATTTGCATCCCTCAAAATCATGTTAACTACATAGATTCCCTACATCTAAATGTCCAAATCTTTTGAATTTGGGATGACCGGCTCTCTCGATGAGTCGATCTCTTGCTTTCTCATAAGGATGGACCCTCGGGTACTAGTACCCTGGTCTTCAGAGGACTACACTCCTCGCCAACAGAGGGCTGCACGCCCTCACCTTAAGAGGACTGTGTGTCCTCACTTTCAGAGGACTGCATGTCCTCACCTTCAGAGGGCTACAAGCCCTCGCCATCAGAGGACTGCGTGTCCTCACCTCCAGAGGGTTACACGCCCTCGCCATCAGAGGACTGCATGTCCTTACCTTCGTAGGGCTACACGCCCTCACCTTTAGAGGACTACACGTCCTCGCCAACAGAGGGCTGCACGCCCTCACCTTGAGAGGACTACACGTCCTCGCCAACGTAGGGCTACACGCCCTCACCTTTAGAGGACTACACGTCCTCGTCTTCAGAGGACTCCATGTCCTCACCATCAGAGGGCTGCACGCCCTCACCTCCAGAGGACTACACGTCCTCGCCTTGAGAGGACTACATGTCCCCACCATCAGAGGGCTGCACGCCCTCACCTCCAGAGGACTACACGTCCTCGCCTTGAGAGGGCTACTCGCCCTCGCCTTGGGTACTAGTTACCCTCACCTTGAGAGGACTAAACGTCCTCGCCTTCAGAGGACTCCATGTCCTCACCATCAGAGGGCTGCACGCCCTCACCTCCAGAGGACTACACGTCGTCGCCTTGAGAGGACTACATGTCCTCACCATTAGAGGGCTGCACGCCCTCACCTCCAGCGGACTACACGTCCTCGCCTTGAGAGGGCTACTCGCCCTTGCCTTGGGTACTAGTTACCCTCACCTTCAGAGGACTACATGTCCTCACCTTCGTAGGGCTACACGCCCTCACCTTTAGAGGACCACACGTCCTCACCTTCAGAGGGCTACACGCCCTCGCCATCAGAGGACTGCATGTCCTCACCTTCGTAGGGCTACACGCCGTCACCTTTAGAGGACTACACGTCCTCACCAACAGAGGGCGACACGCCTTCACCTTTAGAGGACTACACGTCCTCGCCAACAGAGGGCTGCACGCCCTCACCTTGAGAGGACTACACGCCCTCACCTCCAGAGGACTATACATCCTCGCCTTGAGAGGGTTGCACGCCCTCACCTTTAGAGGGCTACGTGTCCTCATTTTCAGTATGCTCCACATCCGCACCTTAAGAGAATTTAAGGTCCTCTATCCTTAAATGCTTAACCAAGACTTGCACTCCCAGTTAAGGGACCAGTAGTTTCCTTTTAACGGTTCCTAGGCCACCCCCTGATATTGGAGGACGGCCAACTGTGCGAGCACAACCAGAGAGGGAGGCTATCACATAGCTACTATGCATACCGGGGCAAGATTTCACCCGTGCCGCTGCAAAGAGACGAGTGCGGATCATGCGCACCAACATGACCACTCTTACACAGATATAGATGACATTGCTACTTAGCAACATTCTGCCCAACGACTGCAATGCCAATCTCTCCCTGCAAAAGTATCAGTTGGTCTGTGTCGTCCCGACATGGGTAAGTATGCATATGGTTCAATTGATTTCTGATACCATCTATTGTTTGCAGGGATCGCACCCACAAAGACACCCAGTGGACCCGGAAAAGTCCAACAGGGCCCTGGGGTTTCCAGCTCTGGTTACGGGCCTCTATCAGTCCTATAGGGTGCCCGTACCCCCCCGGCAAGGTTATGTCATCATAGGTAAGTATGCACATCGCTCAACTGATTTCTGAGTTCATCTATTGTTTGCAGGGATCGCGCCTGCAAGACACCCAGTGGACCCGAAGAAGTCCAACAGGGTCTTGGAGTTGTCAAGCTCTAATTACGGGTCTCTATCAGTTCTACGGAGTACCTGTAACCTCCAGCAAGGGCATCAGGCCCCCTACTGATCGAGCTTTCATCAAGAAGTACTGCGTCCCCAGGCAGGCGCAGGGCGAAACACCACAGCAGCATTAGGATGGCCGGTAGCGGGCAATAGACACACCGCCACCACCTCTAAAGTTCACCTCAGCTCATCCATAAAAAGGTTAGAGTGTTGCCTACGACACATGGCCGACCAGTAGGCGACCAAGTCCAAAGCCAAAGGTAAGCGAAGTACTAGGTCCGTGACCAACAAGTCATAAGGCGTCCAGCTCAAGACGTTAAAGAAGCGCTACTAGGAGGCAACCTAGTACCTTTTAAATTTCTGCCTGCTATTTGATCACTTTTTATAGTAGGACGCACCTAGTTGCTCATGATCCTGGGAATTTAAATAAAACAAGCGCAAGCTCGGAAGGTAGTCATACCTTACAAAACATATATATGTATGTTTAGGTAGTGAAAATACCTTAGATATGCATGTATGTAAACAAAAAAACACTTCACAAAATATATATATATATGTATGTTTAGGTAGAAAAATACCTTAGATATGCATGTATGTAAACAAAAAAACACTTCACAAAATATATATATGTATGTTTAGGTAGAAAGATACCTTAGATATGCATGTATGTAAACAAAAAATACTTCACAAAATATATATGTATGTTTAGGTAGAAAGATACCTTGGATATGCATGTATATAGCAAAAATACCTTACAAAACATATATATGTATGTTTAGGTAGCAAGATACCTTGGATATGCATGTATATAGCAAAATACCTCATGAAAAAAAAAGAGAAGAAAAAAAAACAAACAAGAAAAAGAAATAAAAAATAAAAAAAAAGAAGAAAAAAAAGAGAGAAAAAAGAAAAATAAGTTGTCTAGCTGAAAAACCAACATGCTTTTGAAAAGAGATGACTTCCAACTTTTCTTTGAAGAAAAATTCGCTGATCATAGCTAGTTTTTGGAAAAAAAAAATGTGTCTACACCTGAAGGGTGAATGCTGTGAAAATTTCCCCAGACGCCCAAAATAGACTCGGATGAATGCACAAATTGATAAAAGAACATATTTTGGAAACATTGGGTTGATCTAAAAATAGAGGGAATGAATCCTGAGCCCTAGCATCACATGACCATAAAAATTTGACACTTGAGTGTCCGCATAGGTGTATGCATGACCAGTTTTGCATAAAATTTCCAAATCATCATTTTTGCATTTGTGTCATGGAAATAATGTGGGGCATCCCTTTTTATCCTTGAACCAAACCAAACCCTGACATGTATCATGTCCAGCCATTCTACAAGCCTTGAGCCAAAATCCTGACTCACCATAATCCTTACCCTCGGAAGCAAAAAAGAAAAGAAGGAAAATTTCCAATCAAAGAGAAAGTCAAAAAGAAAAGAAAGGAAATTCCCAATCAAAGAGTGGGAGAAAGCAAAAGGAAAAGAAAGAAAATTCCCAACCAAAGAATGGGAGAAAGTAAAAAAGGAAGGAAAGAAAGTTCTTGATCAAAGAAACTAGAAGAAATGTGCAGAAAGGTCTTTTAACCAGACAATATCTGAACAATACAGAATTGTCACCAAATGAACAAAAAGAAGGAAAGGAATCCACGACCTAAAATGGTCTTCTCCCTTTGATTACCAACCGAAATCCCGTGCGCTAGCGACCTTTTTTTCTCGCCCCGCACTAAACAAAAACAGAAAAAGAAAAAAAGCCAGAAAAAATCAAAAGCCAAAAACACACAAAAGCCGAAAGAAGAAACCACCAAAAGAACCCATTCCCAAGGGAAGCCCTGTTGATCCATGATCGCGTGTAATTTTTGATTTGATAGGAAATAATTTGCAAAGTCAAGTCATGACATATCTATGGTTCGGAATTAGGATGAAACACTTACCTGTGCGAGATTGATACACTTTGAGTGGATTTCTTCTATTTTTGTCGAACCCAGTGTTTCCTCTAAATGATCATTTAGAAACGAAATGCTAACATCCAAAATCTCATTTATGGTTATGGGAGATTTCATCAGCAGACTCTCCTTCCCCGGTAGACGCATTGTTTTTCACTCAAAAAAAAAAACAGAGAGCATATGCTGCTCTAAATCAGTTGGAATATTTGTCTCTTTGCTAAAGCATGTTTGCATTTTAGCGAAGAAAACACTGAGACTCTTTCAAGTCTCACAAGTTATCCAGAACTACGTAGGTCTGAGTTCCTCATTGGAGGATACGTAGGAGCAAGAGCCTCGCTTTTGTCGACCATACCGCCTTTTGTTGCCATGACTCAAGAGCTGGTAGCCCGCGGAGATACCTTACGGTTATCCGCACCCTTTTGTCATCCAGAGGCGGCGGGCCCGATGACAAGCAGAGACCAAGTTTGGTCATTCTGCACCCTTGTATCATCCAGAGGCGGCGGGCCCGATGATACGCGGAGATACCTTACGGTTATTCGCACCCTTTTGTCATCCAGAGGCGGCGGGCCCGATGACAAGCAGAGACCAAGTTTGGTCATTCTGCACCCTTGTATCATCCAGAGGCGGCGGGCCCGATGATACGCGGAGATACCTTACGGTTATTCGCACCCTTTTGTCATCCAGAGGTGGCGGGCCCGATGACAAGCAGAGACCAAGTTTGGTCATTCTGCACCCTTGTATCATCCAGAGGCGGCGGGCCCGATGACAAGCAGAGACCAAGTTTGGTCATTCTGCACCCTTGTATCATCCAGAGGCGGCGGGCCCGATGATACGCGGAGATACCTTACGGTTATTCGCACCCTTTTGTCATCCAGAGGTGGCGGGCCCGATGACAAGCAGAGACCAAGTTTGGTCATTCTGCACCCTTGTATCATCCAGAGGCGGCGGGCCCGATGATACGCGGAGATACCTTACGGTTATTCGCACCCTTTTGTCATCCAGAGGCGGCGGGCCCGATGACAAGCAGAGACCAAGTTTGGTCATTCTGCACCCTTGTATCATCCAGAGGCGGCGGGCCCGATGATACGCGGAGATACCTAACGGTTATTCGCACCCTTTTGTCATCCAGAGGCGGCGGGCCCGATGACAAGCAGAGACCAAGTTTGGTCATTCTGCACCCTTGTATCATCCAGAGGCGGCGGGCCCGATGATACGCGGAGATACCTTACGGTTATTCGCACTCTTTTGTCATCCAGAGGCGGCGGGCCCGATGACAAGCAGAGACCAAGTTTGGTCATTCTGCACCCTTGTATCATCCAGAGGCGGCGGGCCCGATGATACGCGGAGATACCTTACGGTTATTCGCACCCATTTGTCATCCAGAGGCGGCGGGCCCGATGACAAGCAGAGACCAAGTTTGGTCATTCTGCACCCTTGTATCATCCAGAGGCGGCGGGCCCGATGATACGCGGAAATACCCGAGTGGTTATCCGTATAAACATTCTTTTGCTATCTGTAAGACAGAACGCTTGATAGCATGCAGAGGCTGACATAGTCTTCTGCACCTTTTGTTCCTCCGGGAACAACAAGTCATTTACATGCGGAAATTTCATGGTCGCCCGCGACTCTCGTCAACCGAGAGGAGCGAAATTAGTGTCATACACTGATTTTCGGGGACCTTTGCTTGATGACATGCGACCATTCTTTGGTCCTTGTGAGGTGCTTGGCATCCATCATTAGGCAATTTGTGAAATTCTAGGAGCGACAAGTCATGGTCACCCGCGACTCTCGTCAACCGAGAGGAACGAAATTAGTGTCATACACTGATTTTCGGGGACCTTTGCTTGATGACAAGCGACCATTCTTTGGTCCTTGTGAGGTGCTTGGCACCCATCATTAGGCAATTTGTGAAATTTTGGGAACAACAAGTCATTTGCATGTGGAGATTTTATGGTCACCTGCGACTCTCGTCAAATCGAGAGGAACGAAATTAGTGTCTTATCTTTACTTTCCTTTTATCTCCAATAAAAGACAAGTAAAGAGGGGCAACTGTCATACCCTAATTTCGTCCGGGGACCTTTGCTCGATGACGTGCGACCATTCTTTGGTCCTCGTGAGGTGCTTGGCACCCATCATTAGGCAATTTGTGAAATTCCAGGACATGCCGAAAAACCAAAAAAATATTGATGCACAATCCGTAAGTTTCCGTGACACACCGGAAATCAAATGGAAGCATCGTTGCATAATTAAGTGAGGTTCCGTAACATTCCGTAAGTCAAAAAGGGGATGATTATGTAATCCGCAAGGTTCCGTAACATTACGGAAAGAAAACAAGTATCGTTACGAAATTCGTAAGTTTCCGTAACTTTACGAAAAAAGAATCACCAAAAAACAGCAGAGGGGGTGTACTTAGTAAAAATGGGGGTGCAAATAGCACCCAGGCCCACTTGGGCCCTCCGGAATATTCCTCCAGAAGGCGGTTGCTTCTGGAGGAAGCAACCCTGCTCGCCTGGGCGAGCTGGGCGGCAACCACCTCCCCTATTTTGCTATAAATAGGGGAGGAAGGCAAGAAGGAAGGGGTTCAGCCCCTTAGGCACTTCTCTCTCTTTCGAATTTGCTTGGAAAAATTGTTTCCGTGAAGAAAATCTAAGCCGAGGCACTTCCGAAACGTTTCCGTAACGTTTTCCGTGAGGAATTTCGCAAAGATTTCAACCGTTCTTCGACGTTCTTCATTCGTTCTTCATCGTTCTTCGATCTTCAACGGGTAAGTACCTCGAACCCAGCTTTTCGATTTATTCTATGTACCCGTAGTGGTCCACATTGTGTTTCGTGCATTTTTATTCTCGTTTTGTTTACTTTTTATACCCCCTGTTGACGTGCTTAAGCCATTTTACTTAAGTCATTTCTCGCTTAACTTAAAAATAAAATAAATTTCCACCGAACGTTTGAATTGTATTATCCATTAACTTCGGTTAAAATAAATTCCGACCGTTCGGTCGTGCCGTAACCACGTTGGAAATTAAAAAGAGGTAAAAAATAATATAATAATCAAAAAGACATCTTTTAGTAAAATAAAGCGGAAAATCAAGTGGACGTTTTCTCTTTGGGATTTCTCATTCTTAATCGAATTGATTAATAACTAAAGTGAAACTAAAGGCTAAAATCAATTCGCCTAGTCAAGCTCGTCCATAAAAAATAGGCTTTTGAAGTTTGTCATTTCATTTCCTCACTAAGTAAAATGGATCATTTTTAAGGTCCAACCCCTTAAAATGATCACCTCTTAAAGTAAAAAAGAATCACTTGATAAAAAAGAACTACGTAGGTCTGATTTTCTCATCCCAAATTGAGGAATACGTAGGAGCAAAGGGAAACACCCTTGTCGACCACAAAAAAGGGAAAAATATAAAAAGGGTATAAAAGGATATAAGGACATAAAAAGGAACGTAAAAATCAAAGTCATGTTTGCACATTCGATTAAAGGCTGCCGTCCCTTGGGGCGGACGTGTGGGGTGCTAATACCTTCCCCGTGCGTAAATACAACTCCCGAACCTTTCACTAAAAAGTTCGTAGATCGCGTCTTTTCCGGTTTTTCCGACGTTTTCCTCAAATAAACGTTGGTGGCGACTCCGCGCGTATTCCTTTCGTGGAACACGCATCCCGCGAGTCTCGCGTCGCCCTCCCGCCGAAGGGTAGGTTGCGACAGAGTGTAACTGACGTTACACTCACTTAAGCAATTTTTTACCTTCTCGCTTAGCGAACCGCAACGCTAAGCGAGCCAGAGAGATGTTTGGTTTCTCAAAGAGGGTCGCTTAGCGGAACTTCGCACTTAGCCCAAGTTTGAAATTCAAAATCTAATTTTTTTAAAAGTTGGGCTTAGAACACAGAAGCTACGCTTAGTGAATTTTGCAGGTCATAAAACCTGCAACTCTCGCTGAGCCGGGATCTGGGCCGGCTTAAGCTAAAATGATGCATCTTGAATACAGAGGAGCATGCGCTTAACGGTTGATGGATCGCTTAGCGCTTCTATGGTCGCAAGGAATTGGGCTTAGCTGGAATGAGTAGTGCTTAGCTCAATGAACCCCAATTTAGGCCGCATCGAAATGGGCTTAGCGGCGACGTCTCGCGCTTAGCTAGTGAATACGATGCGCTTAGCAAGTAGGTGATTGCTTAGTCCAATTCAGATTGAATTGAAATGAGCTTAGCTCAGCCTTGGCCAGCTTAGTGGACCAAATCAACCTGAGATGTAAGGGTTGAGCGCTAAGCCCTAGAGACTCTCAGCTTAGCGCATGACCAAAGATGCACTTAGCGAAAGGACTGTTTTTTCAGAAAAAAATTTCTAAGTTATTTTTCAATCCCTTCCTCAAGGAATTGAAACCCTTATATCTATCCTTCAAAATAAGCTAATATAACCCAATGTAATGATTATGAAGCAAGTTCCACATTATGCCCTACATAAAAGAAAAGAAAAGCAGAAATTAGAACTGGGTTGCCTCCCAGGAAGCCCTTCTTTAAAGTCACTAGCTTGACGCTTTTACCTCAATGGGTGATAACGTTTTGGATCATACTTCTAGGACCTCCTTACCCATTTCCATTACCTGTAAGCAAACATTTTGTTCTAGAGCAGGCTTGTCTTCAACAAATAAATAAAATCAATTTTCTGATCTTCAAAGCCCAGCTCCAACTTCGATCTCCCTATATCAACTATGCAGCTTGCAGTTAACATGAATGGCTTTCCCAATATTACAAGAATGTCATTATCTTCACAGATATCCATTACCACAAAGTCTGCTGGGAAGATAAAATGTTTTACTTTGACCAACACATCTTCAATTACTCCATATGGTTTGGTAATGGAGCGGTCAGCAAGTTGTAAAGTCATCCTAGTGGGCATGATCTCCAACTCTCCCAACCTTCTGCACATGGAGAGTGGCATTATGTTAATACTGGCAACCAGATCAATAAGAGCCTTTCCCATAGTGTCTTCTCCAATTCAACAAGGAATGGCTACACTCCCAGGGTCTTTATGCTTGGGTGGAAGGACATTTTGAATCATAGTACTACAATTTCCTTCCACAACAATGTTTTCCTGGTGAATATACTCGTGTTTCCTTGTTAACATATCCTTTAAAAACTTGGAGTAGAGTGGCATTTGTTGTAAAGCTTCTCCGAAGGGCATGGCTATTTCCAGTTTCCTGAAAATATCTAAAAATCTCGCCAAATGGCAGTCCTTCTCTTTCTTGGAAGGTACCACAGGATATGGTACTTCCACACCTTCATTCACAACTTTTTCTCTTTTCTTCTCTCTAGCTTCACTTCTACTCTTCTCTTTATTCTTATTTTTTTCATTTTTTTCATTTTCTTTTTCTTTCGCTACTTCTTTTTCTTTTTCTTGGTCATTTAATTTCTTTTTCTTGACCATTAGTTGTTTTTCTTTTTCCTGATTGCTTTCACCTCTCACATCATCTTTCTTTTCATCAATACCTTTCTTTTCAACAACTTTATTCTTGGATACAACACTATCCTCATCCTCCGCCTACACAAACCTCTTAATCGTTGTCATCACAGCTTTACATTCCTCCTTGGGATTCTTTTCTATATTCTCCATGAAACTGTTGGATGACTTGTTAGCTATCTGCTTGGCTAGTTGTCCCACCTAGACCTCAAGATTTTTCAGTGCTGACTCAGTGCTTTTATGATTTGACATTGTTACTTGCATAAACTGAGTCTAAGTCTCCTCCAGCTTAGTAGTCCTTTGAAAGATGTTAGGCCCTTGTTGAATTGGCCTATTGGAAAGTCCACCCTAGTCCTTGATGAATTGATTGCCAGGGTGTGATCTCCACTATCCTTGTTGGTTATAAGGACCCTGCTGGAAGCCTGAAAATCCTCCTTGAGTATATCCTTGTCTCTGTTGATTTCCCATATAGTGAACTTCTTGAGTGTTTTCTTCAATGGGAACACATTGGCCTGTTTCATGAGCCTCAGCACAGATGGTACAACCTGTAACCTGCAAAATGGAAGAATGTGTAGGTTGACCAATAGACAGTTTAGTTGGCAACTTACCAAGTTTTTCTGTTAAAATCTCAAGTTGCCTAGAAAGCAACTTACTCTATGCCAATAAAGCATCATGTGATGAAAGTTCTAACAAGCTTTTCTTTGTGGGGTGATGAACTCTGTCGTGCAAAATGGCATGATCATTGGCTGACATATTCTCAATTAGCTCAGTTGCCTCTAGAGGGGTCTTCAGCTTTATTTTTCCCCTTGCTGAAGCATCTTGATGGAAGCTTGCTTCTGGGGCTTCTATGGAGGCTGGATCTTTGAGCTTCAATGAGGTCCTTTAATGGTGATTTTCCACCATGGAGATGCAGTGGAAGAAAAATGAGAAGAGGTGAGAGGAGGCGCCATCCACTAGGGAATAAGCCATGGAAGAAGGAGCTTCACCACCAAGATGAGCCTTGGATAAGAAGCTTGGAGAGGATGTTTCAATGGAGGAAAAGAAAGAAGGAGAGAAAGAGAAAGGGGGGGAGCACGAAATTGAAGGAAGAAAAAGGGAGAGAAGTTGAACTTTGAGTTGTGTCTCACAAGACTTTCATTCATCAAAGTTACAACAAGTGTTACACATGCTTCTATTTATAGACTAGGTAACTTCCTTGAGAAGCTTTCTTGAGAAAACTTCCTTGAGAAGCTTCTTTGAGAAAACTTCCTTGAGAAGCTTCTTTGAGAAAACTTCCTTGGGATGCTAGAGCTTAGCTACACACACCCCTCTCATAACTAAGCTCACCTCCTTGAGAAGCTTCCTTGAGAAGATTCCTAAAGAAGCTAGAGCTTAGCTACACACATCTTTCTAATAGCTAAGCTCACCTCCTTAAGATGAGAAGCTAGAGCTTAGCTACACACCCCCTATAATAGCTAAGCTCACCCCCATGACAAAATACATGAAAAAACAAAAAAAGTCCCTACTACAAAGACTACTCAAAATGCCTCGAAATACAAAGCTACAACCCTATACTACTAGAATGGCCAAAATACAAGGCTCAAACGAAGGAAAACCCTATTCTAATATTTACAAAGATAAGTGGGCTCATACTTAGCCCATGGGCTCGAAATCTACCCTAAGGCTGATGAGAACCTTAGGGCCTTCCCTTGGATCTCTGGCCCAACCTACTTGGAGTCTTTTATCCAATGCCCTTGTGGGGTAGGATTGCATCACATCTAACAGTTTCTTGGTTTGTGGTTTCAGCCCATCTATAAACATATTCAATTGAATTGACTCAGAGAACCTATGGGTGGGAGTCTTTCTCAATAAACCTCTAAACCTATCCAATGCTTCACTCAAGGACTTGTCAGGGAACTGATGAAATGAAGAGATTGCAGCTTTCCCTTCCGCAGTTTTTGTCTTTGGGAAATATTTTTTTAGAAACTTTTCAAAAACTTCTTCCCAGGTTTTTAGACTGTTACCCTTAAATTAGTGGAGCCACCTCTTGGCTTCTTCTACCAAGGAAAATGAAAATAGACTAAGTCTAATGGCTTCATCTAGCATGCCTGCAATCTTTACTGTGTTACAGATTCAATGAATGTCGCCAAATGTGCATAGGGTCCTCATTTGGTAGTCCTTGGACTAAGTTCCCCAGTATTAAATGAATCAAAGAATAAGGGTAGTTTATGTTGCGAGCTTGCACTTCAGGACGTGCAATGCTGGTAAAGAATTGTGGCA
This sequence comes from Glycine max, assembly GCF_000004515.6. Classification (NCBI taxonomy): domain Eukaryota; kingdom Viridiplantae; phylum Streptophyta; class Magnoliopsida; order Fabales; family Fabaceae; genus Glycine; species Glycine max. Next base: position 33,085,463 of record NC_038242.2, on the reverse strand, counting down.
CTGAACTGCTTAAATAGTCCTCAAGGGTAACTCTTTGTTGGTGCTCATCAGCCATGGAAACGACTTCAGGTAAATAAGTAGCAGATTCCCTTGATGATGGTGAGTCGGATGATGAAGAATAAAAAAAATGAGTTTCTTCCTCAAGAATGGACAATACTTTCCTATCTTGCAGTAATTTTCTTCTCCTCTCGGCCTATTCCTTCTCAACGTAGCTTCAATCTCCAAGTCCAGAGGAACTAAATTGCCTGTGGGAGATCTATGCATATAAAACACTAACAGAAACAGCGGTTATCCAGTTCCAGAGGAAAACAAATATGAATTGAAAGTAAATATTCACAGTTTATCAAAGAATAAAGAATAGACACCTAGGACTGAACTAACTTTCCAAATAGAAAGAAGTTCCCCGGCAACAGTGCCAAAAACTTGTTTGAACCCGGCAAGTGCACCGGATCGCGCAAATAGTATAAAATGATAAGAAGCGAGTATCAAATCTCGGGGAACTTGTGGTACTTGGTAAAGCTATATTCAGTGAATAGGTGTCTAGTATGAAAAGAGATGTGTCAACTATGCACAGGTATGTAAACTAACTATTAAAAGGAAAATCACGTGAGTAATGATGTGTAAAGACAAGTAGACAACACGTTGGTCTTCCTATTAGGTGCCTGATGTTAAAAGGATATTCTCTACTTAACAATGCTTATGTGTTCCATGGTGTCTCCTGAAATGCTAAACCCTGATTTCTCATGATAGTCTAGCCTAATCCTGATCAAGCATCATCCTCAGATTCCTCTTGTTGGACTAAACTCGACCAGAACCACATTAAGACAAACATGTAAACAACTAGGTTACCGTACCCCGATCCCGCGTGATAATAAAATAAACTATCCCTATCCTATCAAGTTCTAAGAATCAGACCAGTTTTCACTGTTGAATGATCCAAAGAAGCATGCATCTACGTGATCAAGGCAAAAGCACATTGAAATGATGTACTGATAGCACAGAGAACACATAAAACATCATTAAATAGATATACAAGTATTTACATCAAGTACCTACAAGGAAGAACCAACAGAGGATTTAGCTCTCAATATCTGGGAAGCTTCCTTTACAACAAAGAGAAGAGAAAAATGAAGGATTGAAGAAATACAAGTAGTGGGGATGTCTCTTCCACCTCTAGAACCTCACAATCACTCACAGACTCATTTCATGCTCTCAGGATGGCTTCCTCTTCTCGCTCAGTTCTTTGCCAGTCTTCTCACAGCAAAAGCCCTCAAAACTCTTTGGAACTTGGATCTTATGTATTTTCATTCGCACGCCTTTTATTCCTTTCGATAAAGTGTAATCTCGGTTACCAACTTTTCCCGGGTTACAATCCTTTTCCAAAAAAATATGCTTGAAAGAAATTGATTGAAAGAAAAAGCTAAAAGAAAAAAAAGCTAAGAGCCAACACGCTTTTGAAAGAAAATGACCGCCAGTTTTCTTTGGAAAATTCACGGGTCAGGACATAAAAAGATTTTTGAAAAAAAATGTGCGTGCGCCTGAAGGGTGAATGCAATGAAAGATTTTTCCCAAATGCCTAAATGGACTCGGATGTGTGCGTAACTTGAAAAAAGGGCATTTTTTTTGGAAACACTGGTTTGATTTGAATGAGGGAAAACAAACCTTATGCTTTAGTGTTTACATGGCCATAAAGCTTTATGTTTGAGTGTCCATATGGATGTATGCTACGATCATTTTTGCATGAATTTCTAATCTTTATTATCATATGCATGTCATTGAAATGATTTGGGGCATTCCCTTATTTCTGAGCCACTTGCTAAACAAATATTCTGACATACATCATGTCCCACCTTCCGTAGGCCTTTTGAGCCAAACCTCCACTTTTTGGCCATAACCTTGACCTAGGATAGAAATTTCCACCCTTACCCTTGGAAAAGAGAATAGAAAGATCTTCCAAAAGAAGCTTCTTTTACCTTGGGTTATAAATGTGCGTCAAAAGAAAAGAAGAAATTCAACCAATCAAAGATTGGAGAAAAGAAAAAAGAAAAAAATTGAAAGGAAAGAAAGAAAAACATACAGAGAGGTTCTTTGTACCAGATAATGTCTAAACAATGTGCAAAATTGTCAAAAGCGAAAAAAGAAAGAGATGGTAGTAGTAACTTGGTTAAAACCTGAGGGATGCGTGAAGTAATCACCTACTTAGTTACAAGCCAACTCTTTGTGTCCACTCTTGCTCCGCATCAAACCAAAGAGAAAAAAGAAACAGAAAATGAAAAGGCCAAAACACCCAAAAGCCAAATTTCCCACCAAAATTCAACTTCCTAAAAGTCCTATTGATCCATGATGGCGCATATTATCTTTGATTTGACGGGAAATGACTTACAAAGTCAAATCATGACATGTTTGTAGTTTGGAGTTAGGATGAAATACTTGCCTGTGTGAGATTTCATATACTTTGAGTGGTTTTCCTCTATTTTAATGGACCCAGTGCTTTCTTCTAATGCTCTTTTAGAAATGAAATTCAAATGTCCCAAATCTAATTTGTGATTATGAGAAATTCTATAAGCATGCTTTCATTCCCCAGTAGTCACGTTGTTTTTCTTCAAAAATATATGTTGTTCTAGCCGGTCTGGAGGTTTGCTTCTTTGCTAAGCGTGCTCGCGTTTTAGTGAAAGACTTTTAGAGACTGATACAGTCTCCTTTGCCTTCCAGAGACAAACGAGTCCATCGGTACGCAGAGACAATTATGGTCTTTTGCCTTTTTTTGAAGACTTCAATGTCTTTCGACCGAGACTATTAATGTCTCCTTTGCCTTCCAAAGACAATCAAGTCCATCGGCACGCAGAGACAATCAAGGTCATCCGCCTCTTTTTGAAGACTTCAATGTTTTTCGACTGAGACTATTAAAGTCTCCTTTGCCTTTAGAGACAATCAAGTCTGTTGGCACGCAGGGACAATCAAGGTCATCTGCCTCTTTTCGAAGACTTCAATGTCATTCGACAAAGACTATTACAGTCTTCTTTGCCTCCCAGAGACATTCAAGACCGTTAGCATGCGGAGACAATCATGGTCATCCACTTTCATTGTTTTAAAGACTATTATAGTCTTCTTTTCCTTCCCGAGACATTCAAGTCCATTGGCATGCGGAGACAATCATGGTCATTCAGTTTTGTTGTTTTCAAGACTATTACAGTCCTCTTTGCCTTCTAGAGACATTCAAGTCCGTTGGCATGAGGAGACAATCAATGTCATCCACTTTCGTTGTTTTCAAAGACTATCAGAGTCTTTCGTCGAGACTTCAAATGTCTCCTTTACTTTGCAAGACTTCAAGGTCTTTTGTTGATATACCTGACACCTCTTATGCTCTTTCTTTTGATAGGTTTCACTGAATGGGCTTTCACTAGTAGCTGGTCAGATGGTAAGATCGCTCGAACGAAATTAGTGTCTTTATCTTTACTTCCCTTTTATCTCCAATAAAAGATAAGTAAAGAGAGGCAATTGTCATACCCTAATTTCGTCCAGGGATGATCGTTTGCAAACATTTGGATTCCTGCCAGCCAAATTAAGCTTCTTAACACTAAATGTCGCGCAATCCGTAGGGTTTTGTGACATTTCTGAAGGAAATGCGCAAAATATTCAAAAGAAGGGCAAAATGGTCACTTTTAGGGCATTTTTTCAGCCACTGGGCCCACCTGGGCAAGTTGAGCTCGCCTGGGTGAGCAAGTTACTTAAGGAGGAAGCAAGCAGCTTGCCTAGGTGAGCTGTTGTGCAACCTCCACCCCTCATTTCCTATAAATAGGCGTGAGGGGGCTGAGGAGAAGGGTCGAGCATCTGAAATCAAGAGAATTTGAGAGAAATTAGTGAGAAGAAAGACAAACAAGAAGAAAAATCAAGGCTAAGGCACTTCCGTAAGGCTTCCGTGATCGATTCTGTGATCGTTCTTCATTGTTCTTCATTCTTTGACTGGTTAGTTTCTATTTTTCAAGCTTTGAATTCATTCTATGCACCTTTAGGGGTCCATCCTTGCTTTGCATGTCTTCATCTTCATTCTTCTACCATTGGTGATCTTTTTCTTTATTTAAAACGATTTTCAACCGATTAATTGTGTCGTAATCTCACTTAATCATTGTTAAAATAAATTCTAACCAATCTTTTGTATTGTAATCTCACTTAATCACTTTTAAAATGAATTTCAACCAATCATGTGTGTTGTAATCTCGTTTAATCACTGTCATACCCTAATTTGGTCCGGGGATGATCATTTGTAAACATTTGGATTCTTGCTAGCCGAATTGAGTTGCTTAACACCAATTGTCGGGCATTCCATAAGGTTTTTCGATCTTTTGGAAGGAAATGTGCAAAATAATCCAAAAGAGGGCAAAAGGGTCACTTTTGGGGCATTTTTCAGCCCCTGAGCCACTGAGATAACTTCATGATTAAGAAAGAAGAATAAAGAAGAGAAAAGAAGAAGAAAGAAGAGAAAACAAGGCCGAAACGCTGCCGAATCGCATCCATGATTGATTCCTACACCGTTAGTCGTTCATTTTTCGTTTGTTCATCGTTCGTTCTTCGTTCTTCATCCGGTTAGTGCTTCCTTTAAGGATTTGAATTTGATTTATGGACCCTTGGAGGTCCCCTTTATTGTTTGTGCATCTTCATATCCTTCTTCGATCATCAGTGATATTTTTCTTTGTTTAAAGCAAGTTTCGACCGATCGTTCATACCGTAATCTGGTTTAATCACCTTTAAAATAAAATTCAACTGATCATTTTTGTTATAATCTCACTTAATCACTGTTTAAATGAATTTCAACCGATCGTTTGTGTTGTAATCTCACTTAATCAGCATTTAAATAAGTTTCGAATGATCGTTTGTGTCGTAAACGCTTTTCATCAATGTAAAATAGGTTTTAATCGGTCATTAATGCCGTAGGTTATCTTAAAAAAGGATTGAAGATTAATGAGCAAAAAACCAAATAAAACTAACTCATAAACTTCTTCATTTCATAAAAAAAATCAAGAGGTTGTTCAAAGGTCCAACGCCTTAACGATTCTTTGCTTTCAAAAATCAAGAGATCATTTCAAGGTCCAACACCTTAACGATTCTCTCCTTTCAAAAACCAAGAGGTCATTTCAAGGTCCCACGCCATAACGACTCTCTCCTCTTTTCAAAAATCAAAAGATCGTTTCGAGGTCCAACGCCTTTAACGGCTTTTGTTCGATTAAAATCAATCTTTCAAAAAAGATAAAAATCAATATAACAAACAAACTTTCAAACTTAAAGAACTACGTAGCTCTGATTTCCTCATCGCACCTGAGGATATGTAGAAGCAAGGGTCACGCTCTTGTCGACCCCAAAAAAATAAAAAACTATAAAAAGGGAAACTACATAAAAAACATAAAAAGGGAAAATAAATAATTTTGAAGTCATGTCTTGCACACTCGATTACAGGCTATCATCCCTCGTGACACGCGCATGGGGTGCTAATATCTTCCCCATGTATAAACAACTCCCGAACCCTCATTTTCAAAATACACAGACCCTCGACCTTTTTCATTTTGGTTTTTCCTACATTTTCCTCTAATAAATGTTGGTGGCGACTCCACGCGTTTTCCTTCAATGGAAGACACACCCTTGGTCCATCCGAGAGGCCTTTTTGCGCCCCCGCCAGAGGGTAGGTTGCGACAGATGGTGACTCCACTAGGGACTATTAGAATGTTAGGCCATTCAATTAGTGCGCAAATGTTTTTATCATGACTTCCTCTTTATTTATGTTCCCTTTTCCTTTTATCTTCTGTTTGTCCATATTTGTACATAACCTTTGCTATGTTGTTATGTTGGGTGTGTGTTTGTCTATTGATTACATTCATAGTTAGAAATATTTTTTCTACGCACATATGCCACCTACACCTTGCACACACATTGAGATATTAGGCCCTAAGGAGTGGAGGTTGATCTGTGGTCATGCTGGGTTTCCGACTCGCTTGATGACAGTGAAGCCTCATCTAGAGTTTTCCTCTTTTAGTGATGCATTGTCGCTGATAGTCCCTATCGCCACAATGTATTGCCTAAGAGGATGATATCTCTAGAAGTCAATAAAGTTAATTGAAACCACCCTCTGGAGTTGTCACTATAAGGGGACTTTTGGATCTTTTCCATTAGGTTCCTAAATTAGGAGCACATATCAAACTTTCTCTGGCATATTCCTTGATTGCGTCATCCATCTCGTCATGGCATCATAATGGGCATATCATTCCTACATCATATTCATCCACTGCATTTGAATAAATCACCGCATTATCATACACCTTTATTTAGCATGCTTTTGTTCTACCAACTGCATATTTTCTATTTCCATTATTCGCACGTCATGTTTGCTCATGTATTTTCCTCCGCTTTTCAAATAAAAAACAAAAAAAGGACAAAAAGAAAGTCCCAATGAAGTGTGAAAGTTCGTACCACATTCTTAGTTACATGTGTTAGGTACCATGATGATAGCTATAAACCAACCATGTTAGGATTATACGCTCATTTCTCTAACAAAAAATGATTGAAAATCATGTACCTAATGCATGGTTAACTAGGAAATAATGGTTCTTAGGGCATCTCATCTCAGTCTCATAATTGCATTTTCCATGTATAACATAAGTATGCCCGAGTCATTCATCTCTATGAGATGTTGTTCAAGTATTGGCGATCAAAATTGCTATTCCTTGGATTATGGGGTTAAACCAAGCACATGTTTTAAGAAGAGGTTAATCAAGTCAAGTTCAAGTATGGAAGTAACCAGCTTGCAAAGTTGGGGTAGAAGATGGATCGAGTTACATTGTTTCTTTATATACTACCAACACATAATTGTGCCAATTTACAAAATTTTGAGGACTGTTAACGTCCATGTGTTACACACTCCCGATGAGAGAGCAAATGGCCACCATGGTGGAGGCCATGATAAGCATGAAGAAGATAATGGAGGTCAATGCGGCTGCAGTTGCCGCTATCAGCATCGTTGCTAAGGTGGACCTGACTCACCCATCGGGCCTCAATCAAGTAAATCCTTTAGTCTCGAATATAGCCGAATAGGGAGGCGAAGCGTTCGGAGGTATGGGTGGACCCCATATTGTGCAGGTTGAAAACAAGCATTCTTTCCCACAATACGGCTTGCCTCCCAATGATATGCCACCCAATGTGGCACACACTCCCGATGAGGACGTCAATAACTCCACACCCATACCCATTGTCGCAACCTACCCTTCGGCGGGAGGGCAATGCGAGGGCTCACGGGTGCGTCTTCCAAGGGAGGAAGGCGCGCGGAGTCGCCACCGATGTTTATTTGAGGAAAACGTCGGAAAAACCGGAAAGGTGTGGTCTATTAACTTTAATGGTGAAAGGTTCGGGAGTTGTTTTTATGCACGGGGAAGGTATTAGCACCCCACGCGCCTATCACAAGGGACGACAGCCTTTAATCAAGTGTGCAAATATGAGTTCAAAATGTTTTATTTTCCCTTTTTTATGTCTTTTTGTGTTTTTATGCTTTTTATGTTTTTTTGTATTTTTTTTATCTTTTTGTGGTTGACAAGGGTGTTTCCCTCGCTCCTACGTATCCTCAATTGCGATGAGGAAATCAGACCTACATAGTTCTTTTAGAACTAAACGTTGGTTAAGTTGTTTTGATCTTTTTCTGCAAGATCGATTTTAACCGAACAAAAGTCGTTTAAGGCGTTGGACCATTAAACGATCTTTTGATTTTTGGAAAAGAGAGAAAAGTTAAGGCGTTGGACCATTAACGATCTCTTGGTTTTGAAAGGAGAGAAACGTTAAGGCATTAATGATCTCATGGTTTTTGAAAGGAGAGAAACGTTAAGGCGTTAGACCATTAACAATTTCTGGGGGTGGTTGACAAAAGTGGGGCTTTTGCTCCTACGTATCCTCAATTGTGATGAGGAAATCAGACCTACGTAGTTCTTGCAAAAGTGGTAAAGTTACATGTTGATTTTATGCCTTTGAACGGTCCATGTTAACCGATAAAAGCAAAGAGGACCCTTTAAGGCGATGGACCTTAAAACGGTCTTTAGTGATTTTTGCGGACAAAGCTTGATTGATGAGTTGATTTTAGCTTTGGTTTCACTTTGATTATTAGTCAATTAATTCAAGGAAACTTTCAAAGAAAACGTCCGATTGATTTTTCTTTATTATTTTATTATTTTTTTTTTCAAGATATTTTGATTACTTTATTATTATTTGTGTTTTTTTTTGTTTAACCGAGGTTACTGTGTGAACGATCAGTTAGATTTTGTTTTATCAGTGATTAAACGAGATTACACCACAAATGATCGGTTGAAATTCATTTTATCATTTATTAGGTGAGAAAACGACTTAAATAAACGGTTAAAAGCTCGTTAAAGCGGAAGAAAAGAAAACTGAAAGTAAGCGAAATTAAAGTGAAAGTACACAAAACAAGTAGGGACCACTAAGGGTGCATAGAATGAATTGAAAGATTCGATTTCGGGAACTTACCGGTTGAAGACTGAAAAATGACGAAGAACGAACGAAGAACGATGAAGAACGATGAAGAATTTCCACAAATTCGCTTATGGAAGTGTTACGGAAGCACTTCGACTCAATTTTTCTTCACGAAATGCATAGCTTAGGGGTCATGAACATTTTGAAACAGCCCCCCCTCCCCTATTTATAGGGAAAAAGGGAGGTGCTTGCCGCCCAGAGGCTTCTTGAGGAAGATTCCTAAGCGCACCCCAATTACTAAGTTCACCCCCTTTTCGTACTTTACGGAAAAGTTACGGAAGCCTTACGGAAGTGTTTCGGATTTGATTTTCATCTTTTTTTCTCTTTCCTTTCACCAATGCTAAGTGAAATATGCTTACCCAAGGTTTTCGGAAATTTTAGGTAAGCCACGGAAGCCCTGGAAACCATTTTTCTACAATGTGGATGAGCTTGCCGCCCAGTTGCTTCCTCCTTAATCAACCCAACTTCCAAAATGTTCCGGAAGGGCCTAGATTCGAATTGCTATTGACACCCCTATCTTGATAAGTTCACCCCCTCCAATTTTGTGTTTTTGACCATTTTCTTTCCAAATCTCACAAAACTTTACGGATTCCACCGCGATGAGTGTTAAGCCTTCCGAAGCAATCAACAATGGTCCTTGGATGAAATTAGAGTGTACAAGTTTATTTACACACACCCCACTTTGCTAAATACACTCTTGTTTTCGTGTTTTTGACCGGTTTCTTCTGAAAACATCTCGAAATTTTACGGATTCCACAACGATGGGTGTTAAACATTTTGAGGTGGTCAAACGAAGGTTGCATGCCGACAAACAATGGTCCCCGGACGAAATTAGGGTATGATAGTTGCCCCGTTTTACTTATCTTTTATTGGAGATAAAAGGGAAGTAAAGAATAGACACTAATTTCGTTCAAGCTGAATCTTTACCCGACCGGCCACTAGCACCAATCCAAGCAGTAAAACTCGTGAAGGCATGAAGATATTGAAATTCCCTTCGTTTTTGTTTTTTAAAAAAACGTACAAACAAAGGACATCGAGTCCTATGAAGCACATGGGAAAAGGATATTGAAGTTTTTAAGGTGAAGACATTGTCGTCTTTGAAATGTGTGCGGATTATCGTATAGGGCGTCTCCGCATGCTACCTGACTTCTCACAGGTCGGGGTAGCAAAATTGTGTGTGTACGGATAACCACTTGGCATATTTCCGCCTCCCACCTAACTTCACGGGTCAGGATTAACAGAAGTCTGTTTGTACAGATAACCACTTGGGGCATTTCCGCCTGCCACCTGACTTCACGAGTCGAGATTAACAGAAGTTGGTTTGTACGAATAACGACTTTGGTATCTCTGCATGTCATCAGACTCACTGTCTCTGGATGAAAAAGGTGTAGAAGACGACGTTAGTCTCTGCGAGTCAACAGGCTCGCTTGCCCCTGGTTGACAAAGGGTGCAGATGACGACGTTAGTCTCTCTGTGTCAACGACTAGTTTGCCTCTAGTTGAAAAAAGGTGCGGATGACCATAAGGTATCTCCGCCTGCCACCTGACTTCCCGGGTCAGTATTAACAGAAATCATTTTGTACAGATAACCACTTGGCTATCTCCGCCTCCCACCTGACTTCTCGGGTCAGCATTAACAAAAATCATTTATACGGATAACCACTTAGGTATCTCTGCATGTCATCGGACTCGCCGTCTCTGGATGACAAAGGTGCAGAAGATGACGTTAGTCTCTACGTGTCAACGGGCTCGCTTGCCCATGGTTGACAAAGGGTGCAGATGACGACGTTAGTCTCTGGATGCTACCGGACTTTAAGTCTGACGGATAGCAAAAGAGTGTTTATACGGATAACCACTTGGATATCTCCGTCTGCCACCTGACTTCTCGGGTCAGGATTAACAAAAATCATTTTGTACGGATGATCACTTTGGTATCTCTGCCTGCCTCCTGACTTCTCGGGTCAGGATTAATAACAATTGTTTTCTACAGATAACCACTTAGGTATCTCCGCCTATCATCGGAGTCGCCGTCTCTGGATGACAAAGGTGCAGAAGACGACGTTAGTCTCTGCGTGTCAACAGGCTCGCTTGCCCATGGTTGACAAAGGGTGAAGATGACGACGTTAGTCTCTACATGCTACCGGACTATGAGTCTGACGAATAGCAAAAAAGTGTTTATACAGATAACCACTTGGGTATCTCTGCCTGCCACCTGACTTCTTGGGTCAGGATTAACAAAAACCATTTTGTACGGATAACAACTTGGGTATCTCCGCCTGCTTCCTGACTTCTAGGGTCAGGATTAACATAAATCATTTTGTACGGATAATCACTTGGGTATCTCCGGCTATCATCGGACTCACCGTCCCTGGATGACAATGGTGCTGAAGACTACGTTAGTCTCTGCGTGTTAACAAGCTCGCTTGCCCCTGGTTGACAAAGGGTGCAAATGACAGTGTTAGTCTCTGCATGTTACCAGACTCTGAGTCTGACGGATAGCGAAAAAGTGTTTATACGGATAACCACTAAGGTATCTCTGCCTACCACCTGACTTCCCGGGTCAGGATTAACAGAAATCATTTTGTACGGATAACCACTGGGGTATCTCCGCCTTCCACCTGACTTCTCGGGTCAGGTTAACAGAAATTGTTTAGTACGAATAACCACTTGGGTATCTCCGCATATCATCAGACACGCCATCTCTGGATGACAAAGGTGCAGAAGATGACGTTAGTCTCTCCGTGCCAACGGGCTCGCTTGCCCCTGGTTGAAAAAGGGTGCAGATGATGACATTAGTCTCTACATGCTACCAGACTTTGAGTTTGACGGATAGCAAAAGAGTGTTTATACAGATAACCACTTGGGTATCTCTGCCTACCACCTGACTTCTCGGGTCAGGATTAACAGAAATCATTTTGTATGGATAACCACTTGGGTATCTTCGCCTTCCTCCTGACTTCTCGAGTCAGGATTAACAAATATATTTTTGTACAGATAACCACTTGGGTATCTTCGACTATCATCGGACTCACCGTCTCTGGATGACAAATATGTAGAAGAATACATTAGTCTGTGTGTGTCAACGAGCTCGCTTGCCCCTGGTTGACAAAGGGTGCAGATGACGACGTTAGTCTCTGCGTGTCAACGACTAGTTTTCCTCTAGTTGACAAAAGGTGTGGATGACCATAAGGTATCTCCGCCTGTCACCTGACTTCTCGGGTCAGGATTAACAGAAATCATTTTGTACGGATAACCACTTGGCTATCTCTGTCTGCCACCTGACTTCTCGGGTCAGGATTAACAAAAATCGTTTGTACGGATAACCACTTAGGTATCTCTGCATGTCATCGGACTCGCCGTCTCTGGATGACAAAGGTGCAGAAGATGACATTAGTCTCTGCGTGTCAACGGGCTCGGTTTCCCATGGTTGAAAAAGGGTGCAGATGACGATGTTAGTCTCTGCATGCTACCGGACTCTAAGTCTGACGGATAGCAAAAGAGTGTTTATACGGATAACCACTTGGATATCTCCGTCTGCCACCTGACTTCTCGGGTCAAGATTAACAAAAATCATTTTGTACGGATAATCACTTTGGTATCTCCGCCTGCCTCCTGACTTCTCGGGTCAGGATTAACAACAATTTTTTTCTACAGATAACCACTTAGGTATCTCCGCCTGTCATCGGAGTCGTCGTCTCTGGATGACAAAGGTACAGAAGATGGCGTTAGTCTCTGCGTGTCAACAGGCTCGCTTGCCCCTAGTTGACAAAGGGTGCAGATGACGACTTTAGTCTCTGCATGCTACCGGACTGTGAGTCTGACGAATAGAAAAAAATTGTTTATACAGATAACCACTTGGGTATCTCTGCCTGCTATCGCAACCTACCCTTCGGCGGGAGGGCGACGCGTGACTCGCGGGATGCGTGTTCCACGAAAGGAATACGCGCGGAGTCACCACCAACGTTTATTTGAGGAAAACGTCGGAAAAACCGGAAAAGACGCGATCTACGAACTTTTAAGTGAAAGGCTCGGGAGTTGTATTTACGCACAGGGAAGGTATTAGCACCCCACACGTCCGTCCCAAGGGACAGCAGCCTTTAATCGAATGTGCAAACATGACTTTGATTTTTTATGTTCCCTTTTTATGTCTTTATATCCTTTATACCCTTTTTATATTTTTTCTCATTTGTATTTACGCACGGGGAAGGTATTAGCACCCCACACGTCCGTCCCAAGGGACAGCAGCCTTTAATCGAATGTGCAAACATGACTTTCATTTTTTATGTTCCCTTTTTATGTCTTTATATCCTTTATACCCTTTTTATATTTTTTCTCATTTTGTGGTCGACAAGGGTGTTTCCCTTTGCTCCTGCGTATTCCTCAATTGCGATGAGGAAATCAGACCTACGTAGTTCTTTCTTGTGCGTGAATCAAGTGATTCGTTTTTACTTGAAAGGTGATCATTTTAAGGCGTTGGACCTTAAAAATGATCCATTTTACTTAGTAAGAAATTGAAATGATAAACTTTCAAAAACCTATTTTTGTGGACGAGCTTGACTAGGCAAGTTGATTTTAGCCTTAGTTTCACTTTAGTTATTAGTCAATTCAATTAAGAATGAGAAATCCCAAAGAGAAAACGTCCGATTGATTTTCCGCTTTATTTTACTAAAAGACATTTTTTTGATTATTATATTATTATTTTACCTCTTTTTTGATTTCCAACGTGGTTACGGCACGACTGAACGGTCGGAATTCATTTTAACCGAAGTTAACGGATAATACAATTCAAACGATCGGTGGAAATTTATTTTATTTTTAGGTTAAGCGAGAAATGACTTAAATAAAATGGCTTAAGCATATCAAAAGGGGTACGGAAAGTAAATGAAAACGAGAAGGAAAATACACGAAACACACTGTGGACCACCACGGGTACATAGAATGAATCGAAAAGCTTGGTTCGAGGTACTTACCCGTTGAAGACCGAAGAACGATGAAGAACGAATGAAGAACGTCGAAGAATGGTCGAAAACCTTCGCGAAATCACTCACGGAAACGTTACGGAAGCACCTCGGCTTGGATTTTCTTCACGGAAACAATTTTTCTAAGCAAATTCGAAAGAGAGAGAAGTGCCTCAGGGGCTGAACCCTTTTCCACTTCACTTCTCCCCCTATTTATAGAAAATTGGGGGAGAAGCTTGCCACCCAGCTCGCCCAGGCAAGCTCAGCTCGCCCAGGCGAGTAGGGTTGCTTCCTCCAGAAGCAACAGCCTTCTGGAGGAATCTTCTGGAGGGCCCAAGTGGGCCTCGTTGCTATTTGCACCCCCATTTTTACTAAGTACACCCCCTGCCTTTTTTTTGTGATTCTTTTTTCGTAAAGTTACGAAAACTTACGAATTTCGTAACGATACTTGTTTTCTTTCCGTAATTTTACGGAACCTTGCGGATTACATAATCATCCCCTTTTTGACTTACAGAATGTTACGGAACCTCACTAATTGTGCAACGATGCTTCCATTTGATTTCCGGTGTGTCACGGAACCTTACGGATTGTGCATCAATATTTTCCTTTGTTTTCTGGCATGTCCCGAAATTTCACAAATTGCCTAGTGATGGGTGCCAAGCACCTCACAAGGACCAAACAAAAGTTGCATGTCATCAAGCAAAGGTCCCCGTACGAAATTAGGGTATGACAGTTGCCCCTCTTTACTTGTCTTTTATTGGAGATAAAAGGAAAGTAAAGATAAGACACTAATTTCGTTCCTCTCGGTTGACGAGAGTCGCGGGTGACCATAAAATCTCCGCATGCAAATGACTTGTTGTTCCCGGGGGAACAAAAGGTGCAGAAGACGATGTCAGTCTCTGGATGCTATCAAGCGTTCTGTCTTACAGATAGCAAAAGAATGTTTATACGGATAACCACTCGGGCATTTCTGCCCGTCAGCATGACTCAAAAGTTAGTATGACAGATCTTGTGAGCGCGGAAGATGATGTAAATCTCCGCGTGTCAACGGGCTTGTCGGCCGCGATTGACGAAGGGCGCAGAATGACCATAATTTGTCTCTGCGTGCCATTGGACACAACTGTGTCTGAATGGCAAAAGGGTGTGCGGAATGACCATAATTTGTCTCCGCATGTCATCGGGCCCGCCGCCTCCGGATGACAAAAGGGCGCAGAATGACCATAATTTGTCTCTGCGTGCCATCGGACACGACTGTGTCTGAATGGCAAAAGTGGTGTGCGGAATGACCATAATTTGTCTCCGCATGTCATCGGGCCCGCCGCCTCTGGATTACAAAAGGGCGCAGAATGACCATAATTTGTCTCTGCGTGCCATCAGACACGACTGTGTCTGAATGGCAAAAGGTGTGCGGAATGACCATAATTTGTCTCCGCATGTCATCGGGCCCGCCGCCTCTGGATGACAAAAGGGCGCAGAATGACCATAATTTGTCTATGCGTGCCATCGGACACGACTGTGTCTGAATGGCAAAAGGTGTGCGGAACGACCATAATTTGTCTCTGCATGTCATCGGGCCCGCCGCCTCTGGATGACAAAAGGGTGCAGAATGACCATAATTTGTCTCTGTATGCCATCGGACACGACTGTGTCTGAATGGCAAAAGGTGTGCGGAATGACCATAATTTGTCTCCGCATGTCATCGGGCCCGCCGCCTCTGGATGACAAAAGGGTGCAGAATGACCATAATTTGTCTCTGCGTGCCATCGGACACGACTGTGTCTGAATGGCAAAAGGTGTGCGGAATGACCATAATTTGTCTCCGCATGTCACATGATCTCAGGGTCAGTATGACAGAGATTGTGGGGCGGCCGACAAAAGCAAGGCTCTTGATCCTACGTATCCTCCAATGAGGAACTCAGACCTACGTAGTTCTAGATAACTTGTGAGACTTGAAAAAGTCTCCACCGGAAGATGCTGACATCTCCGGAAAGGGCGCAGATGACCACATTGGCCTCTGCTCATCAATCACACTTGGGGTCACTGAATGACGAGGTGCGGATAATCGTAAGGCGTCTCTGCGGGCTACTAGCTCTTGGGTCATGGTAACAAAAAGCGGTGTGGTCGACAAAAGCGAGGCTCTTGCTCCTACGTATCCTCCAATGAGGAACTCAGACCTACGTAGTTCTGGAGAACTTGTGAGACTTGAAAAAGTCTTGGTGTTTTCTTCACTAAAATGCAAACATGCTTTAGTAAAGAGACAAATATTCCAAATGATTAGAGCAGCATATGCTTTTTTGAGTGAAAAACAATGCGTTTACCGGGGAAGGAGAGTCTGCTGATGAAACCCCCCCATAACCATAAATGAGATTTTGGATGTTAGCATTTCGTTTCTAAATGACCATTTAGAGGAAACACTGGGTTCAACAAAAATTGAAGAAAATCACTCAGAGTGTATCAACCTCGCACAGGTAAGTGTTTCATCCTAATTCCGAACCATAGATATGTCACGACTTGACTTTGCGAATTATTTCCTATCAAATCAAAAATTACATGCATGATCATGGATCAATAGGACTTCCCTTGGGAATGGGTTCTTTTGGTGGGTTTTTTCGGCTTTTGTGTGTTTTTGGCCTTTTCCTTTTCTGTTTCTGTTTTGCACGAGGCGAACAAGTCACCGACGCACAGGATTTTGGTTGGTAATCAAAGGGAGAAGACCACTTTCAGGTCGTGGTTTCCTTTCCCTTTTTTTTGTTCATTTGGTGACAATTTTGTATTGTACAGATATTGTCCGGTCCAAAGACCTTTCTGCACATTTCTTCTGAATTGTTTTGATCCTTGATCAGGAGCTTTCTTTCCTTCCTTTTACTTTCTCCCACTCTTTGGTTGGGAATTTTCTTTCTTTTCTTTTCGCTTTCTCCCACTCTTTGATTGGGAATTTCCTTTCCTCTCTTTTTTCCTTTGATTGGAAATTTTCCTTCTCTCTTTTTTTTTTACTTTCTCTTTGATTGGAAATTTTCCTTCTCTTTTTTTTTTCTTTGATTGGAAATTTTCCTTCTCTTCTTTTTTGCTTCCAAGGGTAAGGATTGACATTCTCACCCTGGGTCAAGGTTTATGGTGAGTTAGGATTTTGGCTCAAAGCTTGTAGAATGGCCAGACATGATACATGTCAAGGTTTGGTTTGGTTCAAGGGTAAAAGGGATGCCCCACATTATTTCCATGACACAAATGCAAAAATGATGATTTGGAAACTTTATGCAAAACTGGTCATGCATGCACCTATGTGGACACTCAAGTGTCAAATTTTTATGGTCATGTGATGCTAGGGCTCAGGATTCATTTCCTCTATTTTTAGTCAACCCAATGTTTCCAAAATATGTTCTTTTACCAATTTGTGCATTCATCCTAGTCCATTTTGGGTACTCGGGAAAATTTCACAGCATTCACCCTTCAGGTGTATACACATTTTTTCAAAAACTAGTTATGATCAGTGATTTTTTTCAAAGAAAAGTTGGAAGTCATCTCTTTTCAAAAGCATGTTGGTTTTTCAGCTAGACAACTTATTTTTCTTTTTTCTCTCTTTTTCCTTTTTTTTTATTTTTTTATTTCTTTTTCTTGTTTGTTTTTGTTTTTCTTTTTCCCTTTTTTTTTCATGAGGTATTTTGCTACCTAAACATGTGTATATTTTTGTGAGGTATTTTTGCTATATACATGCATATCCAAGGTATCTTGCTACCTAAACATACATATATATATATATATATTTTGTGAGGTATCTTTTTGCTACATACATGCATATCTAAGGTATCTTGCTACCTAAACATACATATATATTTTGTGAGGTAGTTGTTTGCTACCTATATTACATACATGCATATCTAAGGTATTTTTCACTACCTAAACACGCATACATATATTTGTGAGGTATGACTACCTTCCGAGCTTGTGCTCGTTTTATTTAAATTCTTAGGGTCATGAGAAACTAGGTGTGTCCCAATATGACTTGAGAAACAAAAGGTGATCAAATAGCAAGCAGAAATTTAAAAGTTACTAGGTTGCCTCCTAGTAGTGCTTCTTTAACGTCTTGAGCTGGACGCCTAATGATTTGTCGGTCATGGACCTAGTACTTTGCTTACCTTTGGCTTTGGACTTGGTCGCCTATTGGTCGGCCATGTGTCGTAGGCAATACTCAAACCTTTTTGCGGATGAGCAGAGGTGAACTCTAGAGGTGGTGGTGGTGCGTCTGTTGCCCGCTGCCGGCCATCCCCTGGCTGCTGTGGTGTTTCGCCCTACGCCTGCCTGGGGGCGCAGTACTTCTTGATGAAAGCTCGATTGGTAGGGGGGCCTGATGACTTTGCCAGGGGCGACAGGCACTCCCTAGAACTGACAGAGACCCGTATTTAGAGCTGGCAACTCCAAGACCCTGTTGGCCTTCTTCGGGTCCACTAGGTGTCTTGCGGGCACAATCCCTGCAAACAATAGATGACATCAAAAATCAGTTGGGGGAGGTGCATACTTACCTATGCCACGACGACATGAACTTGCTGGGGGGAACGGGCGCCCTGTAGGGCCGACAGAGGCCCATAACCAGAGCTGGAAACCCCAGGGCCCTGTTGGACTTTTCCGGGTCCACTGGGTGTCTCGTGGGCGCGATCCCTGCAAATAGTAGATGGCATTAGAAATTAGTTGGAAATAATGCATACCTACCTATGTCGGGACGGCACAGACCAACTGATACTTCCGCAGGGGGAGATCGGCATTACGGTCGCTGGCCAGGATGTTGCTAAGCAGCAATGTCATCTATATCTGTGTAAAAGGGGTCATGTTGGTACACATGATCCACACTCGTCTCTTTGCAGCGGCACGGGTGAAATCTTGCCCCGGTATGCGTAGTAGCTGTGTGATAGCCTGCCTCTCTGGTTGTGCTTGCACAGTTGGTCGCCCTCCAATATTAGGGGGTGGCCCAGAAACTGATAAAAGGAAACTACTGGCCCCTTAACCAGGAGCGCGAGTCTCGGTTAAGCATTTTAAGGGCAGAGGACCTTAAATTATCTTAAGGTGTGGATATGGAGCCCACTGAAAGTGAGGACGCATAGCCCTCTAAAGGCGAGGGCGTGTAGCCCTCTGAAGTTCAGGACGTGTCACCTTTTGAAGGCGAGGGAGTGTAGTCCTATGATGGCGAGGAAGTACAATCCTCTAAAGGTGAGGGCATGTCTCCCTTTGAAAACGGGGGACATGTAGTCCTCTGATGGCGAGGACGTGTAGTCCTCTAAAGGCGAGGACGTGTAGTCCTCTGAAGGTGAGGGCGTGTAGCCCTACAAAGGTGAGGACGTGAAGTCCTCTGATGGCGAGGGCATGTAGCCCTCTAAAGGTGAGGGCGTGTAGCCCTACGAAGATGAGGATGCGCAGTCCTCTGAAGGTGACGGCGTGTAGCCCTCTGTTGGCGAGGACGTGTAGTCCTCTAAAGGTGAGGGCGTGTAGCCCTACGAAGGTGAGGACATGCAGTCCTCAAATGGAAAGGGCGTGTAGCCCTCTGAAAGTGAGGACATGTAGTCCTCTGAAGGTGAGGGTAACTAGTACCCAAGGCGAGGGCGGGTAGCCCTCTCAAGGCGAGGACGTGTAGTCCTCTGGAGGTGAGGGCGTGCAGCCCTCTGATGGTGAGGACGTGTAGTCCTCTCAAGGCGAGGACGTGTAGTCCTCTCAAGGTGAGGGCGTGCAGCCCTCTGTTGGCGAGGACGTGTAGTCCTCTCAAGGGGAGGGCGTGCAGCCCTATGTTGGTGAGGACGTGTAGTCCTCTGGAGGTGAGGGTGTGAAGCCCTCTGATGGTGAGGACGTGTAGTCCTCTCAAGGCGAGGACATGTAGTCTTCTCAAGGTGAGGGCGTGCAACCCTCTGTTGGCGAGGACGTGTAGTCCTCTAAAGGTGAGGGCGTGTAGCCCTACGAAGGTGAGGACATGCAGTCCTCTGATGGCGAGGGCGTGTAGCCCTCTGAAAGTGAGGACATGTAGTCCTCTAAAGGTGAGGGTAACTAGTACCCATGGCGAGGGCGGGTAGCCCTCTCAAGGTGAGGACGTGTAGTCCTCTGGAGGTGAGGGCGTGCAGCCCTCTGATGGTTAGGACATGTAGTCCTCTCAAGGCGAGGACGTGTAGTCCTCTCAAGGTGATAGGTACAAGTACCCAAGGGTCCACCCTTATGAGAAAGCAAGAGATCGACTCATCGAGAGGGCCGGTCATCCCAAATCCACAAGATTTGGACATTAGATGTAGGAAATCTATGCAGTTAACATGATTTTTAGGGATGCAGATGCATGCAACCTTTGTCGTGAAATTTGGTAAATGCGGACTTCGTATGAAACAATGCAATGTAATGGAAAGTTGTCAATGTTCATGACATTCTTTCCCTATTTTGTGATTTTGATTTTGATTTGATTTTTTTTTTGGAAAACACAAATTGACTGTCCTTTTGAAAGAGGTGATAGTCCATGCAACCTTATCCTATCTTTTGCAAATCTCTCCGAGAACTCCCTCAGAGTGTGTGTTCTGTTTGATTTAGTCATTTGACCATTTTGGAGTGATGGCAATGGAGTCGTTTGATGTTTAATCAATCCATTGAAATCCTAGGGTTTGTCCCCCTTTTTTTGTTGAAAACATCGATGGGTGAGAACTTTTGATCGACCCCTATGTTCACTTGAGGCTCATGCACGGTGCCCCTCATTGCCCCAGTGTAAGGCTTTGAGGTACCAATCGTTGTCTTTCATCATGACCTTGTAGGAGGGAACCTATTGGGTGAGAACTTCTAATCTGCCCCTAGGTTCACTTGAGGCTCATGCACGATGCCCCTCATTGCCCCAGTGTAAGGCTTTGAGGTACCAATCGTTGTCTTTCGTCATGACCTTGTAGAAGGGAACCTATTGGGTGAGAACTTCTAATCTGCCCCTAGGTTCACTTGAGGCTCATGCACGATGCCCCTCATTGCCCCAGTGTAAGGCTTTGAGGTACCAATCGTTGTCTTTCGTCATGACCTTGTAGGAGGGAACCTATTGGGTGAGAGCTTCTAATTTTCCCCTAGGTTCACTTGAGGCTCATGCACGATGCCCCTCATTGCCCCAGTGTAAGGCTTTGAGGTACCAATCATTGTCTTTCGTCATGACCTTGTAGGAGGGAACCTATTGGGTGAGAGCTTCTAATCTGCCCCTAGGGTCACTTGAGGCTCATGCACGATGCCCCTCATTGCCCCAGTGTAAGGCTTTGAGGTACCAATCGTTGTCTTTCGTCATGACCTTGTAGGAGGGAACCTATTGGGTGAGAGCTTCTAATCTGCCCTTAGGTTCGCTTGAGGTTTATGCATGGTGCCTTTCATTGCCCCAGTTTAGGGCTATGAGGTAACCATCATTGTCTTGTTTTCATAGCCTCGTAGTGAGGAAGAATGAAAGAAGCAGTTGATTCTTGCAAAAAGAATTTTTCCAAGGACGAGAAATAGTTGAAGGATTTTTTGATGGATTAAGTCAAATGACTCCTATGTAGAAGCAAGATGTTTAGATGTTTTGATGATGCCAAAGGATCAAGTGCTTCCAAGTTTTATTCAAGACAAGAATCCAAGAATCCAAGAAAATCAAGATATATGATCAAGTTGATCTCTAGAATCTTAGGAAGAAGTTTCCAAATTGAAAAAGCAAAAGGTTTGGCCAAAGAATTCTATCTAAATCATTTTAAATTGTGATTTACTCTCTGGTAATCAACTACCAGCAGCTGAAAATGTTTATAATAGTCACTAGAAATTTGAATTCAAAATTTATAATGTGTAATCGATTACACATGGATGGTAATTGATTACCAGCAGTTTTTTTTTTTAAATCTGTAATTGTTTGCACAAGTCTTGTAATCGATTACCAGAGGGGATTTTCAGAAAATAATTTCCAAGAGTCACATCTATTCAAATTTTTTATGAATGGCCACTAAAAAGAGTTTTCATTGCCCAAAAGTTTTATCCTCTCAAAAGATTAAGAGAGTTTTTCTGAACTGAAATGTCTTATCCTCTCAAAAAGATTCCTTGGTCAACCACTTGCATATTCAATAAGGAATTTTGATTGATCTTCATTGTACAATCTATCTCTTTTAAGAGAGATTTCTTCTTCTTATTTCTGAAAAGGGATTAAGAGATCGTGGGTCTCTTGTTGTAGAGGATTCCTGAACACAAGGGAAGGTTTGTCCCTGTGTGGTTCAGACTTTGTAAAAGGAGTTTTACAAAGAGAGTGGAAAATCTCAAGTGGGTTGCTTGAGGACTGGACGTAGGCGCGGGAAGTGGCCGAACCAGTATAAATCAAGTTTGCATTCCTCTCTTCCTTTAAACTTCTTTTATTTATTGCTATTTATCTTTTGCTTTAAAGAAGTTTATTTTGAATTGTCTTTTGAGTAATTCATGTTAAGGGTGCATTGTTAATCCAAAAAGAAAGAGTGAAAGTTTAATTGGGGAATAGTCTTTGCATCTTAATTCAACCCCCCCTTTCTTAAGATAACTGAGGCCATTTGTCCAACATCCTATTCTTGACAACTCGCTTCTCTAAGAAGACAAACTTTCCGGCATGATAAAATGAGGTCACATGAACGTCTATATTTTTACTTGAAAACACAGTCAATCAAATGCCCTCTTTTTTTTTTTTTACTCGTCGTTTTACGACACCCCCACCAATGTGCAAGATGAGTAATCTCTGATTGAACGGTCTTGGAAGTCAACACTCAGGAGCGCAAGTTGCTTGAGCAAACAGACCAATGGCTTACACTCACATTCCGGTGCAAGTTGAATAAGCAAAGATGTGTTTGTGAGAGGATGAGAGAGACAAGGATGCCCATTTTATCCATATCATTTAGCATTGTAACTGTGGTTTATAATAATGGCATAAACTTGAAAATCCTGATGAGTCATAACAACAGCTTCTAGAATTGCCCCATGTATTGTGTTGCTTGTCAATGTTAGGATTCAACAAGCGATTCTCCTCAAATTTCAGCCAGCCCGTATCAATTAGACTTCACACTTTATGCTTCGGGGTCATACAATGCTCAATGGAATGCCCCGGGGCTCCTCCATGATAAGCACACGTTGCGTTTGAGTCGTATCCTTAGAAAAATGGAGGTTGAGGAACCTTGGTTGGGATTATGGCTACCATTGAATTATCGAGTGGATATGGGATCAAATTTAGCATATGACAACGGAATTTGGGGTGAACCCTACAGGCTTTTTGCTGCAAAATTCCTTTTTGTTGGTGTTTTTGGTTTGTGCTAAAGGTGGTCTTCGTCATTGGAAGTGTGGTAGACAGGCTTTGTGGTTGATTTAAGGATGGCCTTTGTGGATAAATGGGTGGTGGGTAAGGAGGAGGTTTGTTATTGGCTGAGTAATGACATTGTTGGGTTGGTGGGAAACTTGGCCATATAGGAATGGCAGTCACAGCATGGGTTTCTCCCTCTTTCTCACCCTCTTCATTTGCCCCAGTTTTCTCAGTCGTCCTAGTAGGATGATCAAATTTGCCTCTTTTCGGACCCACATTGATCCTTTCACTGGCGAAGACCAAATCTGCAAAGCTTTGAGGGTGCGTAGCCCACCATCTTTTCATAGTAGAGTACCGATAATGTGTCTACCATCACAATTATCGTCTCCCTTTTTGCACATGTTCTGTAGTTGCATCCTATCCGGAACCATATCAGAATAGTACTGATACTGCCTAACGAAGGCAACCATTAGGTCCTTCCAAGTATGGACTCGGGAAGGTTCCAAGTTAGTGTACCAGGTAACAGCTACCCCAGTAAGACTTTCTTGGAAGAAATGTATTAGCAGTTCCTCATCTTTGCGTATGCCCTTATCTTCCGACAATACATCTTTGGATGGTTCTTGGGGCAAGTAGTCCCCTTGTACTTGTCAAAGTCCAGCACCTTGAACTTGGGAGGGGTGATGATATTGGGTACTAGGAACAACTCTTCTAGGTTAGCAAAGGCATAATCTTTACCTCTTTCAATGGCCCTGAGCCTTTCCTCTTTCCCATTTCTGCCATAGCATGAGGGTTTTTAACCGCTGTGGAATGTGAGGGTTGTGGTTGTGGGTGACACTGAGGGCCCTCCAAAGTGTTTTGCAGGGGTATACCACCAACTGCTTGCCCTTCAGTGGCATATCCGAGGCAAGGCTCGAAGTCGGATAGATTGTGGTGGGGCATTCCATGTGTCTCCTCCATGGGTCGAGAGACATGTGCATGATCAGATTGAGGTTGTTGGCTCTTAATGAGTATGGGTGTGGAGGTATTGACATCCTCATTGGGAATGTACGCCACATTGGGTGGTGTATAGTTTGGGAGGCAAGCCATATGGCGGGAAGGCGTGCTTGTTTTGAATTTGCACATCATGGGGTCATCCGTACTTCCCAAATCTTTGCCTACCATATTTGAGGTTGGATGATTCATTTGCTTGAGGCCAGATGGGGGCATCGGGTTCACCTTAGCAACAGCGTTGGTAGCGGCAACTGCAACCATATCGACTTCCCTTATCTTTTTCATGCTTATTATGGCCTCCATCATTGTGGCCATCTGCTCTTTCATGGCCTCCATGTCGGCCTTCATCTGCTCTTGCACCTTCTCTACTTCACCCATTACTGTAGCTCTAGCACGGGTTTGGTAGGGGCGCCATAAAGCGTGTTTTTTTTTTCTTTTTTGATAATAACGATTAAGTTCATTTTTATTTTATTTTATTTATTTATTTATTTTTATTTTCTTTTTCAAGGAAAGAATGCAATGAGCAATGCAACCAATGAAAAGCATGGATGTATGCGAATGATGTACAGTTGAAGTATTTCGAATTTTTACGCAGGATATGGGGTTGAATCAATTTAGATTTCCAACATGGTCCATGACATCTTTGTCAAGGTGAAACTGGAAGTAATAAGGACATCAACAATCCTAAATATGTTTGGCAGTAGACGAAGCAGTGATGTGACTCGATTCATCTTTTGCCAAAATTTTTGCAAGATAGTTACTTCCATACTTCAACTTGACTTGATGAACTTTTTTCGAAAAAGCATGAGCTTGGTTCAACCCCATAACCCAGGGAATGGCAATTTTGATCGCCAATACTTCAACAACATTTCATATGGATGAAAGACTCGGGAATACGCATACTATGCATGGAGAATGTAATTATCAAATTGAGATGCCCGAAGAAACATCTTTTCTTAGTTAACTATGCATTAGGTACCATGTTCACTCATTTTGTTTTTAAGTGAAACGGGTTTATGATCCCAACATGGTTGGCTCATGGTACCGAATATATGCAACCAAGAATGCATCATGAATTTTCATGCTTCCTTTTTTGTTTTTGTTTTGTAGAGGAAAATGCAAGGCTCATGCATGAGCAAACATGAAAACAAAAGGTATGTAGTTTGTAGAACAAAAAGTATGTTGAACGCATATGCATGATGATGCAATGACTCATGCAAAATGTGAGGCTGGAATATGATAACGGACAAATGCCGGAACGATATGTTCATTATGATGTTATGAAGAGATGCTTATGCGATGCATGATATGAATGCATTTTACGGACACAAGAGCCCGTGAAATTATCTCTTCTTACTCGCGCATTTGGGGGCGTAGTGCCCCATGTGTACAATTAAGAAGGTGATATGGACCTTCCGGCTTCCTGTGACAAAGGACGAGACCAACATACAATGCATGCTAGAGATACAATGCGGGAGTGACTTGATTCGCACTGATTTTTGGAGTAAAAACGTGGGATAAACTCATTTTATTCAAAAAGTTATAACTAGTCAAGATCTGAGCGACAATACAAACTTCCTAGCGGTTTCTAATCATATGGTCCATTAAGTTTATCATATGCTGACAATAGCTGAGAAGTCCGTGGATCTCCTCGGGGGCGGAGTAGGTGTCCGCCATTGCCTTGGCCTTGGCTAACAATCGGGGAAGTTCTTGACTCCTGTTCAAAGTAAGAGCAAATCGGTCCATCCACATTGTTTCCTCTTGGTGCAATGAATCAATTACCCTTTCCCTTGCTTCCCTTTCTGCTGATATCTTGGCGTACTCATCCTCTAGCCTTTGCTCGTGAGTCGCCGCTAGATTTAGCTTCTCTTTGCACTCATCGATGATGGCCCACATATTCCCTTCAGTCTCGCTTAACTGTTGGGACAAATTTCTTTTCGACCTAAGGCAAGCCTTTAGCTCGTCCTTCAAGATCATGCCTTTGACCCGTGATGATTCCTTTCACCTCTTCGGAGCTTGAGCTCACTATTGCTGCCCTATAAAGCCCCTCAAAACTTTGCTTTGGTCGTGTTCTTCCTTTCAGGCCTTCTTGGTTTCTCGTTCCAAGGCTTCAGCGGTGGCCATATTGACGTCCCTTAGTTTATCATACTCTTTTCAGACTTTGATGGCTATGGACTTGAACTTCTCTTCGACTACCCGGGCTCTTTCAAGCTCTGCCTTTAGGGCTTGTACCTCATCACTTTCTTCCGAAGCTTTAACCTCATCATCTCTCATAGTCTTTAGGTTTGGGAGCCAATCCAATCCTTGTGTCCGGACTCTCAGCCACTTATGATAGCCGCCGATGCTCCCATTACTGCTTCCCCTAAGCTCTCTGTCCTTTCTTCACGCCGCATCCCATGCCTTGCAAACTCCTTGGAGTACCCTCGCGTTGTGGTCACTGAAACCCCGTGCGATGAAAGGTGTGATGCTTTCGTCTGATGGCACTCCTCTCATGGGGTAGCCAAGCTGTCTTATGGCGAGGACGGGATTATAATTAATACAACCCCTTGTTCCATCAAGGGAACATTTGGACATCCTTTGTATGAAGATAGAATCCTGATTCTTCCTTCCTTCTTGGAGAAAAAGGTGTGAAACCAGCCACACATAGAGAGCCAGTGCACAACAAACAATTCTTGCGCCACACTTTTCACATCCCCGGTTGAACCTGTCATACATGGCCAAAATGGCGACGACCGGGCTTTCCTTGCCATGATGAAAGGCGAGGAAAGTGTCAATCACTGCTAGGTCCACTAACCCTTCCATATTCGGAAAGAGGACAACTCCAAAGATCAAAAGCACCAAGATGTCAATAAAAGAAAGCCCATTCGCCTTGATTTGCCAAGGCCTTTGCCCTTTCCTTCAAACACTTCCTTGGTGCTCCGACTACCCCATTCCTGTTTGGCTTTACACGGTCCAACTCTTGTGCTGAGATTTTCACTACCTTGGCAACTCTTGTTGTGGAGGGATACAACCCAGAGAAAAGATATGGCTTCCTTCTTCCCAGTGGGCATCCCAGGATTTCTTCAAACTCTTTCACAGTCGGCACTAGCTGGAAGTCCTCAAATGTGACGCACCTTAGGGGCTGGTCATAATACTGGGAAAGGGATGCAATCGGTTCCATGGAGACTTCTACCCTAGCTAGGTCCCAAATCTTATCATAGGCTTTGCGGAAGGCTTGCCGTTGAAGTTGACCCATTAATTGCCCCAACTCTCGTAAACTAATGACCTCTAAGCTCTTGATTTTGACTTGATAGAACCTCTTTTTAAGCGAAGGCTTTTGACTTGATCCCATGTTTTACTAAAGTGAAATGAAATCTAGTGCGAATCAAAACTCCGACATCTATCATAGGTGGAATGGATGAATGCATGAAGAAATGCATATGACACAGATACAATTTACGAATACGGGAGACCGAGAAACTGTCTCCTTCTTAGATACAACGTCTAGGGGTAGCAAAGTGCCCCAATGTATGTATTTAAAACGGTGACACGGACCCTTCGTTGGTTTGTTTACAGAGGGGATCAAGACAGAACCCATGTGCAATGCATATGCGAAAGGCGCAACACGGGAATGTACATAGTACGACAATATTCACAAACAAATATAAGCAAAAGGGTACATGACACTTATGCATGGCAGTGTGAAAAATGGCACATAACGTGTTTGCTCCGTGCCCCTATTTAAAGGGACCTATATGGGAGGGAACTAAAAGGGCTTTTAGTGATAATTCCCAAGGTGGTCATATCTCTCTTGATGGTTTCTAGAGGTATCATCCTCTTCGAAGAACATACTGCAGCAGTAGGGACTACTAGCAACAATATGTTTTCAAAGAAAAAAACTCTAGATGAGGGTTCACTGCAATCAAGCAAGTCGGAGACCTAGCATGATCACAGATTCACCTCCACTCCTTATGTTCCCACGAACCCGGGTATAGAGCCCTTTTTCAACTCACAGTGTGTGCAAATAGTGTTAGTATTTGTGTGCATCAAATGAATAAATATTTACCTCAAGCATACACTTAAAAATGCACAAAAAAACATCAATGAGTTATATATACAAGAACATAATGAAGGGAAACCCAACAAAGGAGTAAGTCACGGTAAAACATTGCACAAGATTAAATGGCCTAACTCTCTAAAAACAGTCCCCAGTGGAGTCGCCAACTGTCGCAACCTACCCTTCGGCGGGAGGGCGATGCGTGACTCGCGGGATGCGTGTTCCACGAAAGGAATACGCGCGGAGTCGCCACCAACGTTTATTTGAGGAAAACGTCGGAAAAACCGGAAAAGACGCGATCTACGAACTTTTAAGTGAAAGGCTCGGGAGTTGTATTTACGCACGGGGAAGGTGTTAGCACCCCACACGTCCGTCACAAGGGACGGCAACCTTTAATCGAATGTGCAAACATGACTTTGATTTTTTATGTTCCCTTTTTATGTCATTATA
Source organism: Glycine max (assembly GCF_000004515.6). Lineage (NCBI taxonomy): Eukaryota > Viridiplantae > Streptophyta > Magnoliopsida > Fabales > Fabaceae > Glycine > Glycine max. Next base: position 33,057,251 of record NC_038242.2, on the reverse strand, counting down.
TCCTTTATACCCTTTTTATATTTTTTCTCTTTTTGTGGTCGACAAGGGTGTTTCCCTTTGCTCCTACGTATTCCTCAATTGCGATGAGGAAATCAGACCTACGTAGTTCTTTCTTATGCGTGAATCAAGTGATTCGTTTTTACTTGAAAGGTGAACATTTTAAGGCGTTGGACCTTAAAAATGATCCATTTTACTTAGTAAGAAATTGAAATGATAAACTTTCAAAAACCTATTTTTGTGGACGAGCTTGACTAGGCGAGTTGATTTTAGCCTTAGTTTCACTTTAGTTATTAGTCAATTCAATTAAGAATGAGAAATCCCAAAGAGAAACCATCCGATTGATTTTCCGCTTTATTTTACTAAAAGACATTTTTTTTATTATTATATTATTATTTTACCTCTTTTTTGATTTCCAACGTGGTTACGGCACGACCGAATGGTCGGATTTCATTTTAACCGAAGTTAACGGATAATACAATTCAAACGATCGGTGGAAATTTATTTTATTTTTAGGTTAAGCGAGAAATGACTTAAATAAAATGGCTTAAGCACGTCAAAAGGGGTACGGAAAGTAAATGAAAACGAGAAGGAAAATACACGAAACACACTGTGGACCACCACGGGTACATAGAATGAATCGAAAAGCTTGGTTCGAGGTACTTACCCGTTGAAGACCGACTTACGATGAAGAACGAATGAAGAACGGTCGAAAACCTTCGCGAAATCACTCACGGAAACGTTACGGAAGCGCCTCGGCTTGGATTTTCTTCACGGAAACAATTTTTCTAAGCAAATTCGAAAGAGAGAGAAGTGCCTCAGGGGCTGAACCCTTTTCCACTTCACTTCTCCCCCTATTTATAGAAAATTGGGGGAGAAGCTTGCCACCCAGCTCGCCCAGGCGAGCAGGGTTGCTTCCTCCAAAAGAAACAGCCTTCTGGAGGAATCTTCTGGAGAGCCCAAGTGGGCCTGGTTGCTATTTGCACCCCCATTTTTACTAAGTACACCCCCTGCCTTTTTTTTGGTGATTCTTTTTTCATAAAGTTACGGAAACTTACGAATTTCGTAACGATATAAAGAGATTTGTTATATAGACCGTGTTGATATATAGACCGTGTTGATATATAGACCGTGTTGATATATAGACCGTGCATCAATATTTTCTTTTGTTTTCCGGCATGTCCCGGAATTTCACAAATTGCCTAATGATGGGTGCCAAGCACCTCACAAGGACCAAACAAAAGTTGCATGTCATCAAGCAAAGGTCCCCGGACGAAATTAGGGTATGACACCTGCCACCTGACTTCTCGGGTCAGGATTAACAGAAACCATTTTGTACGGATAACCACTTGGGTATCTTCGCCTGCTTCCTGACTTCTCGGGTCAAGAGTAACAGAAATCATTTTGTACGGATAACCACTTGGGTATCTCCGCCTATCATCGGACTCACCGTCCCTGGATGACAATGGTGCAGAAGACTACGTTTGTCTCTGCGTGTTAACAAGCTCGCTTGCCCCAGGTTGACAAAGGGTGCAGATGACGATGTTAGTTTCTACATGCTACCAGACTCTGAGTCTGATGGATAGCAAAAAAGTGTTTATATGGATAACCACTTGGGTATCTCCGCCTGCCACCTGACTTCCCGGGTCAGGATTAACAGAAATCGTTTTGTAAGGAAAACCACTGGGGTATCTCCGCCTGCCACCTAATTTCTCGGGTCAGGATTAACAGAAATTGTTTTGTACGAATAACCACTTGGGTATCTCCGCATGTCATCAGACACGCCGTCTCTGGATGACAAAGGTGCAGAAGATGATGTTAGTCTCTCCGTGTCAACGGGCTCGCTTGCCCTGGTTGAAAAAGGATGTAGATGACGACATTAGTCTCTGCATGCTACCAGACTCTGAGTCTGACGGATAGCAAAAGAGTATTTATACAGATAACCACTTGGGTATCTCTGCCTACCACCTGACTTCTCGGGTCAGGATTAACAGAAATCATTTTGTATGTATAACCACTAGGGTATCTCCACCTGCCTCTTGACTTCTCGGGTCAGGATTAACAGAAATTATTTTGTACGGATAACCACTTGGGTATCTCCGACTATCATCGGACTCACCGTCTCTGGATGACAAGTATGCAAAAGATTACATTAGTCTCTGTGTGTCAACGAGCTCGCTTGCCACTGGTTTACAAAGGGTGCAGATGACGATGTTAGTCTCTGCATGCTACCAAACTCTGAGTCTGACGGATAGCAATAGAGTGTTTATACGGATAACCACTTGGGTATCTCCACCTGCGACCTGACTTCTCTGGTCAAGATTAACAGAAATCATTTTGTACGGATAACCACTTGGGTATCTCTGCCTACCACCTGACTTCTCGGGTCAGGATAGCGAAAGGTGGGGCGGTTGATAAAAGCGAGGCTTTTGCTCCTACGTATCCTCAATTTGTGATGAGGAACTTAGACCTACGTAGTTCTTGATAACTATGAGACTAAAGTAGTCTTGGCATTCTTTCACTAAAATGCGAACATGCTTTAGTAAAGAAACAAAACCTCCAACCGATCAGAGCAACATATAATTTTTAGAGAAAAACAATGTGTCTATTGGGGAAGAAGAGTATGCTGATAAAATCTTCTCATAACCACAAATGAGATTTCGGATATCAACGTTTCATTTCTAAACGACCATTTAGAGAAAACACTGGGTCTAACAAAATAGAAGAAAATCACTCAAAGTGTATCAATCTCACACAGGTAAGTGTTTTATCCTAATTCCGAACCATAGATATGTCATGCCTTGATTTTGCGAATCATTTCCTATCAAATCAAAGATTACATGCGTGATCATGGATCAATAGGACATTTTCAGGAATGATTTTTTTTGTGGGAAATTTGGCTTTGAGTGTTTTGGCCTTTTCCTTTTCTGTTTTTGTTTAGTGCGGGGCGAAAAAGTCACTGAAGCACAGGATTTTGGTTGGCAATCAAAGGGAGAGGACCACTTCAAGTCGTGGTTTCCTTTCGTTTCTTATTTGCTTGTGACAATTCAAATATTGTCTGGTCCGAAGACCTTTCTGTATATTTCTCTTTTTTCCTTCCAATCTTCGATCGGGAACTTTTCTTTTTCTTTTGTTTTCTTCCGATCTTTGATAGGGAATTTCTCTTTTTCTTTTGTTTTCTTCCTATCTTTGATCGGGAACTTTCTTTGTTATGGAAGCGTGTTAGCAGCTCAATAGTGAATGACTTTTTTTTTTCTTGGGAGACCCCATTGTTCCTTCTTTCGAGGATAGGGATGGAAATTCTCATCTAGGGTCAAGGTTTGTGGTGGTTTGAGGTCTTGGGTCAAAAGGCTTGCAGAACGGCCGGGCATGATGTATGTCAGGGTGTTGGTTTGGCTAGCGGTTCAGGGATAAAGGGGATGTCCCACATTTATTTCCACGACACACATACAACAATGATGATTTGGAAATTTTATGCAAAACTAGTCATGCATGCACCCATGTGGACACTCAAGCATCAAGTTTTTATGGTCATGTGACTCTAGGGCTCTGGATTCATTTTTCCTATTTAAGTCAACCCAGTGTTTCCAAAACATGTTCTTTCATCAATTCATGCATTCATCCAAGTCCATTTTGGGTGTTTGGGAAAATTTTCACAGCATTCACCCTTCGGGTGCATACATATTTTTCTTTAAAAACCTTGTGTTTTGAATGGCAAGTTCATTTCCTTTCAAAAGCATGTTCGCTTTTTAGCTAACCAATTTTATTTTTATTTTACTTTTTCTATTTTTTTTTCATGAGGTATTTTGCTACCTAACCATATGCATATTTTTGTGAGGTATTTTTGTTATATACATGCGTATCCAAGGTATCTTGCTACCTAAACATACATATATATATTTTGTGAGGTATGACTACCTTCCGAGCTTCTGCTTGTTTTATTTAAATTCCTAGGATCATGAGCAACAAGGTGTGTCCTACTATGACTTGAGAAACAAAGGTGATCAAATAACAAGCAGAGATTTAAAAGGTACTAGGTTGCCTCCTAGTAGCGCTTCTTTAACATCTTGAGCTGGACGGGTGATGACTTGTCGGTCACGGACCTAGTACTTGTGCTTACCTTTGGCTTTGGACTTGGTCGCCTGCTGGTCAGCCACGGGTCGTAGGCAACGCTCTAGCCTTTGTAGATGAGCTGAGGGGCTCTGGAGGTGGTCGACAAGGGTGTTTCCCTCGCTCCTACGTATCCTCAATTGCGATGAGGAAATCAGACCTACGTAGTTCTTTTAGAACTAAACGTTGGTTAAGTTGTTTTGATCTTTTTTTGCAAGATCAATTTTAACCGAACAAAAGTCGTTTAAGGCGTTGAACCATTAACGATCTCTTGGTTTTGAAATGAGACAAAGGTTAAGGAGTTGGACCATTAACGATTTCTTGGGGTGGTCGACAAAAGCGGGACTTTCGCTCTTACGTATCCTCAATTGCGATGAGGAAATCAGACCTACATAGTTCTTGCAAAAGTGGTAAAATTACATGTTGATTTTATGCTTTTGAACGGTCCATGTTAACCGATAAAAGCAAAGAGGACCCTTTAAGGCGTTGGACCTTAAAACGGTCTTTAGTGATTTTTGCGGACAAAGCTTGATTGGTGAGTTGATTTTAGCTTTGGTTTCACTTTGATTATTAGTCAATTAATTCAAGGAAACTTTCAAAGAAAAACGTCTGATTGATTTTTCTTGATTATTTTATTGTTATTTTTTTTCAAGATATTTTTATTATTTTATTATTATTTTGCTTTTTTTTGTTTAACCGAGGTTATAGTGTGAACGATGAGTTAGATTTTGTTTTAACAGTGATTAAACGAGATTACAACACAAATGATCGGTTGAAATTCATTTTATCATTTATTAGGTGAGAAAACGGCTTAAATAAACGGTTAAAAGCTCGTTAAAGAGGAAGAAAAGAAAACTGAAAGTAAGCGAAATTAAAGTGAAAGTACACAAAACAAGTAGGGACCACTAAGGGTGCATAGAATGAATTGAAAGATTAAATTTCGAGTACTTACCGGTTGAAGACTGAAGAACGACGAAGAACGGTGAAGAATGATGAAGAATTTCCACAAAATTGCTTACGGAAGCGTTATGGAAGCACTTCGACTCGATTTTTCTTCACGAAAACGTGTTTGTTGCCCAAAATAGCCGAAATGCATAGCTTAGGGGTCATGAACATTTTGAAAGAGCCCCCCTCCCCTATTTATAGGGAAAAAGGGAGGTGCTTGCCGCCCAGAGGCTTCTTGAGGAAGATTTCTAAGGGCACCCCAATTACTAAGATCACCCACCTTTTCGTACTTTATGAAAAAGTTACGGAAGTGTTTCGAATTTGATATTCATCCTTTTTTTTTTCTCTTCCCTTTCACCAATGTTAAGTGAAAGATGCTTATCCAAGGTTTTCAGAAATTTTACGGAAGCATTACAGAAGCCACGGAAACCCCGGAAACCATTTTTCAACAAGGTGAAGGAGCTTGCCACCTAGTTGCTTCCTCCTTAAGCAGCCCAACTTTCAAAATGTTACGGAAGGGCCTAGATTTGAATTGCTATTTGCACCCCTATCTTGATAAGTTCACCCCCCATTTTTGTGTTTTTGGCCATTTTCTTTTCGAAATCTCACGAAACTTTATGGATTCCACCGCGATGAGTGTTAAGCCTTCTGAAGTGATCAACAATGGTCCTCGGATGAAATTAGAGTGTAACAGTTTATTTACCCACACCCCACTTTGCTAAATGCACTCCCGTTTTTTGTGTTTTTGATCGGTTTCTTCTCGAAACATCTCGGAACTTAACGAATTCCACAATGATGGGTGTTAAACATTTTGAGGTGGTCAAATGAAGGTCGCATGCCAACAAACAATGGTCCCCAGATGAAATTAGGGTATGACACCCATGGAGAGCCGACAACCTCAATCTGATCATGCACATGTCTCTCAACCCATGGGCGAGACACGCGAAGTACCCCACCACAATCTTGCTGACTTTGAGCCTGGCCTCGGATATGCTGCTGAAGGGCAAGCAATTGGTGGTGTACCCCTGCCAAACACTTTGGAGGACCCTCAATATCACCCACAATCACAACCCTTACATTTTGCGATGGGAAGAGTCCCTCCTGCTATGGTGGAAATGGAGAAATTGGATCGTATAGAAGAAAGGCTAAGGGTTACTGAAGGAGGAAGAGATCATGCTTTTGCTGACATGGCAGAGTTGTGCCTAGTGCCTGATGTCACCATCCCTCCTGTCGCAACCTACCCTTCGGCGGGAGGGCGACGCGAGACTCGCGGGATGCGTGTTCCACGAAAGGAATACGCGCGGAGTCGCCACCAACGTTTATTTGAGGAAAACGTCGGAAAAACCGGAAAAGACGCGATCTACGAACTTTTAAGTGAAAGGTTCGGGAGTTGCATTTACGCACGGGGAAGGTATTAGCACCCCACACGTCCGCCCCAAGGGACGGCAGCCTTTAATCGAATGTGCAAACATGACTTTGATTTTTTTTTATGTTCCCTTTTTATGTCTCTATATCCTTTATGCCCTTTTTATATTTTTCTCTTTTTGTGGTCGACAAGGGTGTTTCCCTTTGCTCCTACGTATTCCTCAATTTGGGATGAGAAAATCAGACCTACGTAGTTCTTTTATATCAAGTGATTCTCTTTTACTTTAAGTGGTGATCATTTTAAGGCGTTGGACCTAAAAAAATGATCCATTTTACTTAATGAGAAATTGAAATGACGAACTTTCGAAAGCCTATTTTTGTGGACGAGCTTGACTAGGCGAGTTGATTTTAGCCTTAGTTTCACTTTAGTTTTTAATCAATTCGATTAAGAATGAGAAATCCCAAAGAGAAAACGTCCGATTGATTTTCCGCTTTATTTTACTAAAAAGATATTTTTTTGATTATTATATTATTTTTTACCTCTTTTTGATTTCCAACGTGGTTACGGCATGACCGAACGGTCGGAATTGATTTTAACCGAAGTTAATGGATAATGCAATTCAAACGTTCGGTGGAAATTTATTTTATTTTTAAGTTAAGCGAGAAATGACTTAAGTAAAATGGCTTAAGCACGTCAAGAGGGGGTATAAAAAGTAAACAAAACGAGAATAAAAATGCACGAAACACAATGTGGACCACTACGGGTACATAGAATGAATCGAAAAGCTTGGTTCGAGGTACTTACCCGTTGAAGATCGAAGAACGATGAAGAACGAATGAAGAACGTCGAAGAACGGTTGAAACCTTTGCGAGATTCCTCACGGAAAACGTTACGGAAACGTTTCGGAAGCGCCTCGGCTTAGATTTTCTTCATGGAAACAATTTTTCCAAGCAAATTCGAAAGAGAGAAAAGTGCCTCAGGGGCTGGACCCCTTTCTTCTTCACTTCCTCCCCTATTTATAGCAAAATAGGGGAGGTGGTTGCCGCCCAGCTCGCCCAGGCGAGCTCAGCTCGCCCAGGCGAGCAGGGTTGCTTCCTCCAGAAGCAACCGCCTTCTGGAGGAATCTTCTGGAGGGCCCAAATGGGCCTGGGTGCTATTTGCACCCCCATTTTTACTAAGTACACCCCCCTCTGCTGTTTTTTGGTGATTCTTTTTTCGTAAAGTTACGGAAACTTACGAATTTCGTAACGATACTTGTTTTCTTTCCGTAATGTTACGGAACCTTGCGGATTACACAATCATCCCCTTTTTGACTTACGGAATGTTACGGAACCTCACTTAATTATGCAACGATGCTTCCATTTGATTTCCGGTGTGTCACGGAAACTTACGGATTGTGCATCAATATTTTTTGGTTTTTTTCGGCATGTCCTGGAATTTCACAAATTGCCTAATGATGGGTGCCAAGCACCTCACGAGGACCAAAGAATGGTCGCACGTCATCGAGCAAAGGTCCCCGGACGAAATTAGGGTATGACACCTCCGAAATTCAAGGTGTTTTTATTGGAGATAAAAGGAAAGTAAAGATAAGACACTAATTTCGTTCCTCTCGATTTGGCGAGAGTCGCGGGTGACCAAAGATGAAAAACTGCTGATGCATTTCTTCCAAGAGAGCCTTACTGGGGAAGCCGTCACCTAGTATACTAACTTGGAACCTTTCTGAGTCCATTCCTGGAAGGACCTAATGGTTGCCTTCCTTAGGCAGTATCAGTATAATTCTGATATGGCTCCGGATTGGATGCAGCTACAGAACATGTGCAAGAAGGAGCATGAATCTTTCAAAGAATACACCCAAAGGTGGAGGGATCTGATAGCTCAAGTAGCACCCCCAATGACAGAGAAGGAGATGATAACAATGATAGTAAACACATTACCAGTGTTCTACTATGAAAAGATGGTGGGTTACACGCCTTCAAGCTTTGCCGATTTAGTTTTTGCCGGCAAAAGAATCGAAGTGAGTCTGAGAAGAGGCAAATTTGATTATCCTGCTTTGATGAATGAGAAAGCTGGGGCAAATGAAGAGAATGAAAAGGAGGGAGGAACCCATGCTGTGACTGTCGTTCCTACATGGCCAAATTTCCCACCAGCTCAACAATATCAATACCTAGCTGATGTGTCATTATTTTTTCCTATTTCTTAACCCTTTTTGTCACCATTTTAATTACTAATTAGCCTTAATTGTCAAATTAATTATGCAGTTTTATCATTTGGGCCTACTGGACTAATTTTGTGTTTTAATTTAATTTCAAGAGAATTATAAGCAATTGGGCTTGAATCCAGAATTGGGCTTGGACTTGAAGAGAGCAGACAATTTTATTTTATCAAATCTTATCTTATCCAGATTTTATCTCATCTAGATATTATTTCATCCAATCTTATCTTATCTTATCTAGATTTTATTTAATCTAGATTTTATTTTATCAAATCTTATCTTATCTTGTCCAGATTTTATTTTATTTATGGGCTTGGACTTAAAACAGATTTGTAAGCTTTGGGGCTGAGAACCTATATAACAGCACCAACGTTTTAGTTTTAGGAGTTTTTTCGTTTTTGGAGAGTAGAATAATTTTATGTTTTGCAATTCCAGTTTTTACTGTTCATGCATACTATTCACGTAGCAATAAAATTCGTATTCTGCTTCAATCTGCAATTTTGTTTTATGCTTCAATCTGCAATTTCGTTTTCTACTGATTAATGGAAGGCTAAGTCTCTAGCGTTGTTTTCTCTTGAGGATCAAGCACAGCTCTCTTTGAGGTTCTATTATTACTATTGAATTCTGATCAATTTTTCCTCTTCACCAATTACTTTGTATTTGTTGCTAGTAATCCATGCATGCTTAGTGCTTGATTAACTGTCTCTATGCTTAATTTATGTTCATGCTTAATGATCAGTTTCATTCATGATTAATTGGTGTATGTGTTGCTTAATCACATAATGACAACCTTATGTTAAATTTCGCTTAGTAATTTAATTTAGGGTTGGATTAAGTGGTTGAACTGATAAAGGATAAATTCTCGTACCCTAGGATAAGAGACTTGCTTGTGAATCAAGGGGAAACATGTTTTAATTCTATTATTTTCTAATTAAAATTTGCTCGCTGTTTAAATTACAAAAACCAACAACCCCCCCCAATTCGTTACTATTTTATTACTATATGTTATGAACGTTTGGTTGACCATTGCTCATTGGGAGACGACCTAGCACAAGAAAGCCATTGGATGGACATTAGCAGACATTCCTGGTATTAGCCCATCTACCTACATGCATAGGATACTTTTAGAGGATGGAGCGAAGCCATTGAGGCAGCCACAACGGCGACTCAACCCCGTCATTCCAGATGTGGTGAAAAAGGAAGTGACCAAGCTCTTACAAGTTGGAATCATCTACCCCATTTCTGACAGCCAGTGGGTGAGTCTAGTCCAAGTGGTTCCTAAGAAGACATGCCTGACAGTGATCAAGAATGAAAAGGATGAGCTTATCCCCACAAGAGTGCAGAATAGCTGGCGAGTCTGCATTTATTATAGGAGGTTGAATCAGGTAACCAGAAAAGATCATTTTCCCCTACCTTTCATTGATCAAATGCTTGAGTGCTTGGCAGGTAAGTCTCATTACTGTTTTCTTGATGGTTTTTCTGGTTATTTACAAATTTATATTGCTCCTGAGGATCAAGAAAAGACCACATTCACCTGTCCCTTTGGCACTTTTGCCTATAGAATGATGTCTTTTGGCCTATGCAATGCCCCGGGTACCTTCCAGCGGTGTATGCTTAGCATTTTCAGTGATTTTTTAGAGACTTGCATAGAGGTGTTTATGTAAGAATTTACTGTTTATGGATCTTCTTTTGATGCATGTTTGGATAGTCTGGATAGAGTTCTTGATAGATGCATTGAAACTAACCTTGTGCTGAATTTTGAAAAATGTCACTTCATGGTAGAACAATGTATAGTTTTAGGGCATATCATTTCGAATAGGGGCATAAAGGTAGACCCTGCAAAAATAGATGTTATTTCACAATTGCCTTACCCCTCTTGCGTGCGAGAGGTTCATTCTTTTCTTGGTCATGCAAGGTTTTATAGGCACTTTATCAAGGATTTTAGCAAAGTGGCCCTTCCACTATCCAATCTGCTGCAAAAGGAGGTGGAGTTTGATTTTGATGACCAATGCAAAGAGGCTTTTGATTGCCTCAAGCGTGCGGTGACTCCCACCCCTATCATTCAGGCACCTGGTTGGACAGCCCCATTTAAGCTAATGTGTGATGCATCCAATTACGCATTGGGGGTTATCCTTGCTCAAAAGATTGATAAGCTGCCTCGGGTGATCTAGTACGCTTCCAGAACTTTGGATGCTGCTCAAGAAAATTACACTACCACAGAGAAGGAGCTGTTAGTGATAGTTTTTGCTCTTGAAAAATTTCGTTCATATTTGCTTAGTACTCGTGTTATTGTTTATACTGACCATGCAGCTCTAAAGTACCTATTGAAGAAGGCTGAATCAAAGCCTAGATTGATCAGGTGGATGCTTTGGCTCTAAGAGTTTGATTTGGAGATCTGTGATCAGAGTGGTGCACAGAACCTCGTTGCTGACCATCTGAGTAGGATTGAGCGTGTGTCTGAGGACTCACCCATTCGGGATGATTTTCCAGATGACCATTTGTACATTCTGTATAGTATTTCTGATTCCTTCCCCACTCCCTGGTTTGCTAATATTGTGAATTATTTGGTTGCTTCTGTTTTTCCTCCCTTAGCATCTAAAGCTCAAAATGATAAAATTAAGAGCAATGCTAAGCATTATAATTGGGATGACCCCTATTTGTGGAAGTTGTGTAGTGACCAGGTTATTAGGAGATGCATTCCAGACCACGAGATTGACTTAGTCCTGCAATTCTGTCATTCTTCCGCACCAGGTGGCCATCTTGGCATACAGAGGACAGCTCGCAAGGTGCTTGACTGCGGTTTCTATTGTCCCACCATCTTCAAGGATGCATGGAGAATCTGTAGCACTTGTGAGCCTTGTCAGAGAGCAGGCGGCTCACCTTCATGGAGACAGCAAATGCCTCAACAACCCATGTTATTTTATGAGGTGTTTGATGTTTGGGGTATAGATTTTATGGGGCCTTTCCCTATCTCTTTTGGTTTTGTTTATATTCTCCTTGCTGTTGATTGTTTCAAAATGGGTGGAAGCCAAACCCACCAGAACTAACGATGCTAAGGTCGTTGTGGATTTTGTTAGATCTAATCTGTTTTGCAGGTTTGGAGTCCCCAAAGCCATCGTTAGTGATCAAGGCACCCATTTTTGTATTAGATCCATGTATGCCTTGCTCAAAAAGTATGGGGTCGTGCACAGAATTTCGACACCATACCACCCCCAAACTAATGGGCAGGCTGAGATTTCAAATAGGGAAATAAAAAGGATCTTAGAGAAGATTGTTCAGCCGAACAGAAAGGATTGGAGCACCAGGCTAGATAATGCTCTTTGGGCGCATAGGACTTCCTACAAAGCACCCATAGGAATGTCTCCTTATCGGGTTGTCTTTGGCAAGGCATGTTATCTTCCAGTATAGATAGAGCACCAAGCCTACTGGGCTGTAAAGACCTGCAACTTCTCTATTGATCAGGCTGGAGAGGAAAGGAAGTTGCAACTAAGTGAGCTAGATGAGATCTGGTTAGAAGGCTATGAGATTTCAAAATTCTACAAGGAGAAGACCAAGAAGTTCCATGACAGCTTGATAGCTAAGAAGGACTTCATGGTCGGACAGAAAGTTTTATTGTATAACTCTAGGCTCGGACTCATGAGTGGTAAGTTGTAGAAGCAAATGACTTGGGTGTTTTGATGATGATCATGATGATTTGATGCAAATGATGCAAATGGGCTTTTCAAGTTTAAATTCAAGACAATGACTCAAGAATACAAGCCACAACATCAAGATGATCACTAGCATTTTAGGAAGGGAATTCCTAATTGATATAGCAAAAGGTTTGGCCAAGTAATTTAAGTTAAAAAAATGTTTTTCAAGAGATTTACTCTCTGGTAATCGATTACCAGAGGATGTAATCGATTACCAGTGGCCAAAAATGATTTACAATAGCTACTAAATATTTAAATTCAAATTTTAGACTGAGTAATCGATTACACAATATTGGTAATCGATTACCAGCAATTAATAAACGTTTTAATTCAAAATTTTAAAAGCTGTAATCGATTAGACAAATCCTACAATCGATTACCAGAGAAGATTTTCAGAAAAATATTTCTAAGAGTCACATCTTCTCAAATGGTTTTTACATGACCACCAAAGGTCTATATATATGTGACTTAGAACACGAATTTGCTCAGAGTTTTTCAGAACAACAAGTGTTTATTCTCTCAAAGAGCAAAATCATTTTATCCTCTTAAGAATTCCTTGGTCAATACACTTGCAATTCAATAAGGAATCATTTGAGTGCTCAGATTGTAAAATCTATCTCTTTCAAGAGAGATTCATTCTTATCTTCTTTCTAATTCTCTAAGGGATTAAGAGACCGAGGGTCTCTTGTTGTAAAAGAATTCTGAAACACAAAGGAAGGATTGTCCTTGTGTGTTCAGAACTTGTAAAAGGATTTTACAAGATAGTGGAACTCTCAAGCGGGTTGCTTGGGGACTGGACGTAGGCACAAGGGTGTGGCCGAGCCAGTATAAATCTGAGTTTTCACTTTCTCTTCCCTTAAACTCTTTTATTTATTATTTTTTTATATTTATATTCAAATTGTTCTATTTGAATCATTATTTAAGGAATTCATTGTTAAGGGAATTTGTAACTTGAATAGAAAGTGAAATAGAATTTTTATTGGGGAAATAGTTTGTAATATCTTAATTCAACCCGCCTTCTTAAGATATCTGAGGCCACTTGTCTAACAAGTGGTATCAGAGCTTCATTCTTGTATAAAGTTTAGAAGCTTCAAGAAAAAAAATGGCCTCAGCAAGCTTCTTATTTCCAAAAGGAAATTCAATCAATAGGCCTCCAATCTTTAATGGAGAGGGTTACCACTACTGGAAAACCCAAATGCAAATTTTTATTGAGGCAATAGACTTAAATATTTGGGAAGCCATAGAAATAGGGCCTTATATACCCACCACAGTAGAAAGAATTACAATAGATGGAAGCACATCAAGTGAAAGCATAACAATACAAAAACCTACTGATAGATGGTCTGAAGAGGATAAAAGATGAGTACAATACAATTTAAAAGCCAAAAGTATAATTACATCTGCCCTGGGAATGGATGAATATTTCAGGGTTTCAAATTGTAAGAGTGCTAAGGAAATGTGGGACACTCTACAATTAACACATGAAGGAACAATAGATGTTAAAAGATCTAGGATAAACACATTAACTCATGAATATGAACTATTTAGGATGAATGCAAATGAAAGCATTCAAGACATGCAAAAGAGGTTTACACATATAGTAAATCATCTTGCAGCATTAGGGAAAGAGTTTCAAAATGAAGATCTCATAAACAAAGTGTTAAGATGTTTAAGCAGAGAATGGCAACCTAAAGTAACAGCCATTACTGAATCTAGAGATTTATCTAACATGACTCTTGCTACTCTATTTGGAAAGTTACATGAACATGAAATGGAATTATTGAGATTAAGTCAACATGAAGAAAATGACAAGAAAAAGAAGGGAATTGCTCTTAAAGCCTCATCTTCAATCCAAGAAGAAAGTGATAAGGAAATTGATCTAGATAAAGATGATGATCTTAGCCTTTTTGTAAAAAGGTTCAACAAGTTTCTTAAAGTAAGAGGAAATCAAAGGCGACCCAATTTTAAATCTAAAAGAAGGACATAAACTTCATCCTCTACTCCAAAGTGCTTTGAGTGCAATCAGCCTGGACATCTGAGGGTTGATTGTCCTATCTTCAAGAAAAAGATGGACAAGTCTGAAAAGAAAAATTTTACTGAAAAGAAATTGAAGAAAGCATACATCACATGAGATGAAAATGATATGGAATCTTCTGAAGATTCAGAAAATGAAGAGATTAACCTCTGCCTAATGGCTAAAAGTTATGAAAGTGATGAAGAGGTGTCTTTGAGGAAGGAGTGGTACGTAGATAGCGGATGCTCAAAACATATGACTAGAAATGCATCAAAGTTTACACATATCTCTCCCAAGAAAAGCGGGCATGTAACATATGGTGTCAACAACAAAGTGTCGCAACGTGCCCTTCGCAGGCGAGCGAGGGCAAGGCTCACGGATGCGCTTTCCAAAGGAGGAAAGGTGCGCGGAGTCGCCACCAACGTTTATTTGTGGAAAACGTCGGGAAAACCGAAGGAAACCGGTCAAAATGAGAATTCTAAGTTCGGGAGTTGTATTTACGCTTGAGGAAGGTATTAGCACCTCTTACGTTTGTCTCGAAAGACAACAGCCTTATTTCTAGAATTGTGGAATTGTGTTACCTTAACTTTTATTTCTTTTTATTTTTTGAGGTCGACAAAAGCGGGGCTTTTGCTCCTACGTACCCTCATTTGGAGAGGAAATCAGACCTACGTAGTTCTTCCTTAAGCGTGAATCGAGTGATTCTTTTTACTTGAAAAGTGATCATTTTAAGGCATTGGACCTTAAAAATGATCCATTTTACTTGGTAAGAAAACTGAAATGATAAATTTTCAAAACCCTATTTTTGTGCACGAGCTTGACTAGGCGAGTTGATTTTAGCCTTAGTTTCACTTTAGTTATTTAGTCAATTCAATTAAGAATGAGAACTCCCAAAGAGAAAACGTCTGATTGATTTTCCGCTTTACTTTACTAAAGAAATATTTTTTTTGGTTATTATATTATTATTTTACCTCTTTTTTTTATTTCCAACGTGGTTACGGCACGACCGAACGGTCGGAATTCATTTTAACAAAAATTACCGGATGATACAATTCAAACGATCGGTGGAAATTTATTTTATTTTTACATTAAGCGAGGAATGACTTAAATAAATGGCTTAAGCACGTCAAAAGGCGGTATAAAAAGTAAATGAAAATGAGAATGAAAATACATGAAACGCAATGTGGACCACCACGGGTTCATAGAATGAATTGAAAAGCTTGATCTGAGGTACTTACCCGTTGAAGATCGAAGAACAATGAAGAACGAATGAAGAACGTCGAAGAACGGTTGAAACCTTTTGCGAAATTCTTCACGGAAACGTTACGGAAGCGTTTTGGAAGTGCCTCGGCTTAGACTTTCTTCACGGAAACAATTTTTCCAAGCAAATTCGAAAGAGAGAGAAGTGCCTAAGGGGCTGAACCCTTTTCTTCTTCACTTCCTCCCCTATTTATAGCAAAATAGGGGAGATGCTTGCCGCCCAGCTCACCCAGGCGAGCTCAGCTCGCCCAGGCGAGCCAGGTTGCTTCCTCCAGAAGCAACAGCCTTCTGGAGGAAGCTTCTGGAAGGCCCAAGTGGGCCTGATTGCTATTTACACCCCCCATTTTACTAAATGCACCCCCCTTTCTATTTTTTTGTAATTCTTTTTCCGTAACGTTACGAAACTTTACGAATTTCGTAACGATACTTATTTTCCTTCCGCAAGGTTACGAATACTTATGGATTATGTATTTACTCCTTTTTTACCTTTCAAAGAAGTCACAGAAACTTACGGATTGCGCAAAAACACCTCTTTTCGACTTCCGCCACATTACAGAATTTCACGGAACATGCAAGCCTGCTTCCTTTCGATTTCTGAGACGTCTCGGGACTTGATTTATTGCATGTCATCAAGTAATAATCCCCGAACGAAATTACGGTATGACACAAAGGCAGAATTCTTGGAGTTGGTAAAATAGGTACAAATTCTTCAAACTCCATTGAAAATGTTCTACTTGTTGAAGGTCTTAAGCACAGCCTGCTTAGTGTTAGCCAATTATGTGACAAAGGCTATCTAGTATCATTTGATTCTCAAAAATGTCTTATAGAACATAAGCATGACATTAATATAAAGCATGTAGGACATAGAGTCAACAATGTATACATGATAGACTTAAGCCTAAAACTAGATAACAATCATTGTTTTCTTAGCAAAGATGATGATCCATGGTTATGGCATAAAAGAATTGCTCACATAAACATGGACCACTTAAACAAATTAATTTCAAAATATTTAGTAGTTGGTTTTCCTAAATTGAAATTTGAAAAAGATAAACTATGTGATGCATGTCAAAAGGGTAAACAAACTAAAGTCTCATTCAAACCTAAAAATATTGTTTCGACCTCTCAACCCTTACAATTATTGCATATGGATTTATTTGGTCCATCTAGAACCATGAGTTTTGGAGGAAATTACTATGCTCTTGTTATAGTTGATGATTTCTCTAGATATACTTAGACATTATTCATTACTCATAAAAGTGATGCATTCCAAGCATTTAGAAAACTTGCTAAAGTTATACAAAACAAGAAAAATCTTAAGATTGCATCCATTAGAAGTGATCATGGGGGTGAATTTGAAAACAAAGATTTTGAATTATTTTGTGAAGAACATGGTATTGAACATAATTTTTCTGCACCTAGAACCCCTCAACAAAATGGAGTTGTTGAGAGGAAAAATAGGCCATTGGAAGAAATTGCTAGAACTTTATTAAATGATACTTTTCTTCCAAAATATTTTTGGGCTGAAGCCGTCAATACTGCATGTTACATCATGAATAGGGCCTTAATAAGGCCCATTTTAAAGAAAACCCCATATGAGTTATATAATGGTAGAAAACCCAACATTTCACATCTACATGTTTTTGGTTGCAAATGTTTTGTGCTTAATAATGGTAAAGATAGTCTAGGAAAATTTGATGCAATCTAATACATATAGGATACATAATAAAAGAACTATGAATATTGAGGAATCCATTCATGTTACTTTTGATGAATCTAATGCTATCTTGTCAAGAAAGAATATGCTAGATGATATTGCAGAATCTTTAGAACAAATTCATATTCATGGACAAGATTCTAAAGGAAAAGGGAAAGGAAGCAATGAAGATCCTCCAGAAGAAGCCAAATCAAATAATGAACTTCCAAAAGAATGGAAAGCCTCAAAAGATCATCCCTTGACAGCATTATTGGTGATATCTCAAAAGGGGTAACAACTAGGCATTCTCTTAAAGAATTATGCAATTATATGGCTTTTGTATCTATGATTGAACCTAAAAATATAAAAGAAGCCATAGTAGATGATAACTGGATTATTGCCATGCAAGAGAACTGAATCAATTTGAAAGAAACAATGTGTGGGAACTTGTAGAGAAACCTAAAAATTATCCCATCATAGGAACAAAATGGGTATTTAGAAATAAGTTAGATGAACATGGAATAATCATTAGAAATAAGGCTAGATTAGTTGCAAAAGGATATAATCAAGAAGAAGGTATAGATTATGATGCTCTTAGCATATGCATCCATAATGAATTTAAAGCTTTATCAAATGGATGTTAAAAGTGCTTTTCTAAATGGCTTAATTCAAGAACAAGTATATGTTGAACAACCACCAGGTTTTGAAATATTGGATAAGCCAAATCATGTCTATAAATTGAAGAAGGCTTTATATGGCTTGAAACAATCCCCTAGGGCTTGGTACGAGCGTCTAAGTAAGTTCCTCTTAGAAAAGGACTTTTCTAGAGGAAAAGTAGATACTACTCTTTTTATAAAGAGAAAATCACATGATATTTTATTAGTTCAAATTTATGTTGATGACATTATTTTTGGATCCACTAATGAATTATTGTGCAAGGAATTCTCCCATGACATGCAAAGTGAGTTTGAAATGTCAATGATGGGAGAACTTAACTTCTTTCTTGGATTGCAAATTAAACAAACTAAGGATGGTATCTTTGTCAATCAATCCAAGTATTGCAAAGAGTTAATCCACAAATTTAACATGGAAAATGCTAAGCACATGGCTACACCAATGAGCATTGCTTGCTATCTAGATAAAGATGAAACCGGTCAGTCAATAGATGTTAATCAATATCGAGGTATGATTAGATCACTTCTTTATTTATCTGCTAGCAGACCTGATATAATGTTTAGTGTGTGTATGTGTGCTAGATTTCAATCAAATCCTAAACAATCACATCTTAGTGCTGTTAAATGAATCATAAGATATTTAGTAGGCACTATGAACTTAGGTTTATGGTATCCTAGAAATTCGACATGCACCTTAATTGGATATTCTGATTCAGACTTTGCCGGTTCTAAAATAGATAGAAAGAGCACAAGTGGAACTTGTCAGTTCATTGGTTTTGCTCTAGTTTCTTGGCATAGTAAGAAACAAAATAGTGTTGCTTTATCCACTGCAGAAGTAGAATATATTTCTGCCGGCAGTTGTTGTGCACAAATCTTATGGATGAAGCAACAACTTTCTGATTATGGAATCCTTCTTGACCATATACCTATTAGATGTGATAATACAAGTGCAATTAATCTCTCCAAGAATCCAGTTCAACACTCTAGAACTAAACATATAGAAATTAGGCACCATTTTCTTAGAGATCATGTTCTAAAGGGAGATTGTGTATTAGAGTTTGTTGATACTAAGAATCAACTTGCTGATATTTTCACAAAACCTCTCCCCAAAGAAACATTCTTCTCTATTAGAAGGGAATTAGGCCTCTTAAATGTTAGTGATTTAGATAAATAAGGATTGATTGATTAATTTATTCTTATGATTGATTGTTTATGTTAAGTATGTTACTTTGATTGATTTTGTTTAAATTCATGTTATTATGATAGAATTTATGAATTCCTGTGTGTTTTATATTTGAATGATTGAATTAAGTGCATTAGTAGTGATAATTAATAATATTAGATGTATTTAGCATAGACATAGGTAATTTTTTTAGAAACTAGCCTAGTTTATGCTCTGGTAATCGATTACCATCCAGTTTAATCGATTACACAAGAACAGGCAGCCTGTAATCGATTACAACATCCTGTAATCAATTACCAGAAGGCTTATTACTCCTGTAATCGATTACCAAGCCTTGTAATCGATTACAACTCGTCCTCATCTATAAATACCTACGAAACTAGCGTTGCTGCGCAGCCAAGGCTTCTCCTCGTGCCTCCTCCTTCCCTAAATCTTCAAACCTTCGTATCTTACTCAAATCTTCACCAAAACACGTCCCGTAAATCCCAATCTTCCTCTTTTTCACTCCTCTTTCACTTCCACCAATTGAAATTCACTAAAACTTCATCAAATGGCAGAACCATCGAAGAAGAGAAAGGGATCATCCTCCACCGCCGCTGCTGCTACCCATCGCCGCCACGGACCATCCGAAGCATCCTAGAAGAAAATTGAGAAAGGTACCCGTCTATGGTACCTTTCTCAATTTTCTTCTAGGATCATCTTAGACCCTAAGTACCTAGACGTAGATTTCTATAATGATGAAACGTTTGATTGCTATCAAGTGTTTCAAAATTCTGGCTTGGTTGATTTCATGTCCTTAAAATTGCCACATTATCCTGAACTTGTAAAGGTCTTCTACTGCAATTTAAAAATTCAGGATGACATTATTTCTTTTGAGGTGCATGGTATTCCCATGATCATTGATCAATCATTGTTCTTTTCTTTAACTCATTTACCCAATCAAGGTGCACCTTTTGAGGGCACCATTGTTGATGTCTGGAAATTTGATTATTCTAGTCATGATGCTCGTCGTATGGTCTGCAATGACCAGGCTGAAATGACCGGTAGATTATTGGCCGGGTCATTAACATTTGATAATCGCATCATGCACTATATCATTGTTAGAATTTTGCTTCCCCGGTCTTCAAATTTGGCACAAGCCTCTGAGGAGGATTTGATTCTGATGTGGGCTTTCCTTACCGGTCGTCAGATTGACTGGGCTCACTTGGTTCGGTACCGAATGCATAAGGCATTACGGGCCAATGCACCTCTCCCTTACCCTCAATTGATAACTTTGTTTCTGCGTCATTTTCAAATTCCGCTTGATGATGAACCATTTGTTCAAGTCAAGCGTTCCTTTGCAATTGGTGCTGGTGCAGTGACT
Source organism: Glycine max (assembly GCF_000004515.6). NCBI lineage: Eukaryota > Viridiplantae > Streptophyta > Magnoliopsida > Fabales > Fabaceae > Glycine > Glycine max. The sequence goes on along the minus strand of NC_038242.2, from coordinate 33,036,739 downwards.
TCCTTTGGATACCGTAAGGATCGGAATGGTCAATGGCTAAAGAAAGATGCACTCCCTCCTCAAGATGAGCGTACTCCTTCACCTCCTCCTCAACAAGATGATTCAGCACTCATGACTGAAGTTCTTTCCGAATTAGGGGGTCTTCGTTCTTATGTTGGTGAACATTTTGACTCACTGGATACTCGTTTTGCTAGAATGGATATTCGCCTCACACAGCTTGAAGAGGATGTGGGTTACATTCGTCAGAGTTTCGATCTTCCACCACCACCTCCACCTTCTTAGAATTTAGTTTATAATTCTATGTCTCTTATAAGCCGTGTATTTTGGCTATGCTACTTAGATTATTATTTTCAGTACTTTATTTATCTTTTAGTATTTGGATTTTAGACTTTTATGCTTTGACACTATGTGTTTTTGAATTTTGAACTGATTGGATTCTGGTTTGGTTATGTCTTATTTATGATTTTGGTTGGTTATGACTTATACTTTGTAATTGATCTTTGTCCACTTCATTATAATATCTGTTTTGATTCCCAAGTACTTTGGCTTTTTGATGTTGCCAAAGGGGGAGAAAAATGGGGTGTAGAAAAGCTTAGAAAAAGCTTAGAAATCAAGTGATCATCAATTCCAAAACATAGGGGGAGTGAACGCCAATTTTATACATATACATTGTTTGCTTGTATCTTGATTTCAGGACTTATATTGTCATCATCAAAAAGGGGGAGATTGTAGAAGCAAATGACTTTGGTGTTTTGATGATGATCATGATGATTTGATGCAAATGATGCAAATGGGCTTTTCAAGTTTAAATTCAAGACAATGATTCAAGAATACAAGCCACAACATCAAGATGATCACTAGTATTTTAGGAAGGGAATTCCTAATTGATATAGCAAAAGGTTTGGCCAGGTAATTTAAGTTAAAAAATGTTTTTCAAGAGATTTACTCTCTGGTAATCGATTACCAGAGGATGTAATCAATTACCAGTGGCCAAAAATGATTTACAACAGCTACTAAATATTTGAATTCAAATTTTAGACTGAGTAATCGATTACACAATATTGGTAATCGATTACCAACAGTTAATAAACGTTTTAATTCAAAATTTTAAAAGCTGTAATCGATTAGACAAATCCTGTAATCGATTACCAGAGAATATTTGATGCAGCTCCATTAGAGCTTGTAAGCCTAGGATCTTCTTCATCAATGGATTCCTTTGCTTCTTGGAAGATGAATGGCAGCGGAATGGAGAAAGGGAAAGAGAGAGGAGACGCCACTTCAAGGAGAAGATGAGTCTAGAAGAAGCTCACCACCATAGGAGGCCATGGATAAGAGCTTGGAGGAAGAAGGAGATGAATGAAGGGAGAGGGAGAGAAGAGCACGAAATTTTGTGCTCTAAATGAGCTTTGGAATCTGAAGTTTAATATTCAAATCATCAAAGTTCAAAAAAAATGCACACACATGACCTCTATTTATAGCCTAAGTGTCACACAAAATTGGAGGGAAATTCAAATTTCACTTGAATTTGAAATTGAATTTGTGGAGCCAAACTTTGGAGCCAAAATTTCACTAATTATGATTAGTGAATTTTAGTTATGGTTCAGCCCACTAATCCAAGATCAATTCCAAGATTCTCCACTAAGTGTGCTTAGGTGTCATGAGGCATGAAAAGCATGAAGGACATGCACAAAGTGTGACTATATGATGTGGCAATGGGGTGTAGTAAGCAAATGCTCACCTCCCCCTCTAAAATTTAAGGTGTAGTAAGCAAATGCTCACCTCCCCCTCTAAAATTTAATTGGATTGGGCTTCTACCAATTCAATTAAATTTATTTCCAACCACACACATCAAATATCCACTTAGTGTATGTGAAATTACAAAACTACCCCTAATACAAAAACTAGTCTAGGTGCCCTAAAATACAAGGGCTGAAAAATCCTATATTTCTAGGGTACCCTACCTACATTATGGAGCCCTAAATACAAGGCCCAAAAATAATGAAACCTTAATCCAATATTTACAAAGATAAGTGGGCTCGTACTTAGCCCATGGGCCCGAAATCTACCCTAAGGCTCATAAGAACCCTAGGGCCTGCTCTTGCATCTCTGGCCCAATCTACTTGGAGTTTTCTATCCAATGCCCTTGCGGGGTAGGATTGCATCATTCCCTCCCCCTTGAAAAGGATTTGACCTCAAATCCCGAGGTTCTTGAAACGCTGGGCTTTTTTCCTCAACACCTGTAAAAAGAATAAAAACATATGTATTAGTGGTGTTTAGTATGTTGAAGCAAGGTAAGGTCTGAAAACTCATTTCCTGGGCATCTTCCCATGAAGGAACATGGTTCCTCACCAACTCAATGAGTGGTGCTACAAGTATAGAAAAATATGGGGCAAACCTTTTGTAAAAGCTTGTTAAGTCTTGGAAGCCCCAATTTTTTCTTACACTTGGTGGAGCGGGCCACTCAGGAATGACCTTTATTCTCTTAGGGTTCATGGGAACCCCTTGATCATAATTTAAAAAATTAAGAAAAGTAAAGCAATAGAACATACCTTTTTCTGTATTTTCATGTTGATTATTCCTACCAAAAAGTATGACAAACCTAAGGTGTCCCATATGAGTGCCTAAGTTTGTATTGAAACTAAAAATAAGAACAAACCTACCTAATGAGTCCCTATGTACACAAATCATGAAGATGTTGGGTGCACGAGTGATTTTACAAAAGAGTGTTGCACCACCCAAAACATTCATCACACCACCTATTTTAGGGATTTGGTGCCTAATAATACCTATTTTGGGCACCAACAAAGCACAAGGATTTAATCTCTTGCGAACCAAACCCTCATCCAACAACTCCTTTACTTGAGGATTAAACTCAAGCCTAAGAGATGTGGCAATGCTAACAAGTGTCTTTTTACAAAGGAGAAAATGTGGAGGTTGTCTAAGAAGGGAAATTTCTTTAATATTTGTCTTTATTTCAAAATGTCTTTCCTTCTTAGCTAACCTCTTGGAGGAGACACTTACCTCCTTACACTCCTCCTTAACCATTAAAGGTTGTCCTTCTTCTTGGAGGTAGATCTCTTCACTAGATTCTTCCCCTTTTGCTTCTTCACTTTTACTAGAGGAAGGTGAAGTAGTAGCCTCATCTTGGCTACTATAAATGTCTTGGCCCCTCATAATCATGGTTTTCTTGGTGGGGCATTGAGAAGTAATGTGTCCTCTTCCAAGACATTTAAAGCACTTCATGGAGCTAGTCTTCTCTTGCATACTAGCCTTAAGGGGGTGCTTTTCTATTGTCTTCCCCTTATCATCTTTGGGCTTAGAAGGTCTCACCCCTAAGATTCCTTGACCTTGGTCTTTCTTTTGATAAGAGTGAGAGCCATAAGATTTTGAAGTAGACTTCCTTTTAAGTTGTTGCTCTACCCTTATTTCCCAATCTATATTAGCCTCTACATTGTCCTTCCCATGGAAGTATGGGAGTTTAATGTTAACCTCTTGAGGCTTTCTTTCATTTTCTCTCCTATGGGAGTGAGGTCTAAGATGTGACCTATGCCTTCCTTCATAATAGTCACGAAGTTCTTCACTTAGGCTCTTGCAAGAGTTATGACTAATATAGGAGACATGTTTTTCTCTTTTCATTTCTTTCATTATTTTTCTTCTTTCTTCCTCTCTTATTTTCTCTCTTTCATCTTGACTTATTTCTTCCACTCTTTTTTTACCTTTTTCTTTTCTCTCTTGTTTTTCTTTCCACAACTTAAGGGATCTCAACTCATCTAATATCTTATACAAGGGGTCCTTAGGAGTAGAACCCTCACCATTAACACTAGATGAAGAATGAAGACTCATGTTGGTTCCTAAGTTATGGTTCTTTCTTGTTGGGGGTTTGAAAACAAAAGGTAAAATAAACTATGGTTGAAACTAGCCAAAATAAACACTAAAAGAGGTGTGAAAGATAAGGTAAAAACTAATTAGTAAAAGGCAAGCTATCTAGGCAGTTTGACAATGGAGGGTAAAGGAAATAAGCTATGAAAATAAGCAAGAAATTAAAGTGCAAGAAATGCAAACTAGGCGGATCCTAAGAGTGTTTGGATGACCTCATTTAAGGTTCCCAACAAAACACTCACTATCCTAAGGGAAAATTGCCTAAAATTATTACACACAAATGGAAGTAGGGTGACCTAGCGGAGGCTCCCAACTTACTTCCAATGAAAGGCCTTTTTGTTACAAAATTTGAAAGCAAAGCAAATTGCCAATTACAAAATTACAAAGAAAAAAGTCCTCAATTGTGGTGGCTATTCTCTCTTTAGTGTTTCACTCAATTTAGAGTGCTTCTTAGTCCAATAGCTCTTAAGGTGGTTGGCCCCTTGCTTCTTGACTCAAATTCTTCAAGATATGGCACCAATCCTCCTTTCCAATTCCCTATATGGCAACTCACAAGCAAGGAAACAAAGAGACAAGCAATAACCAAAGACAAAAAAAAAAAAAATGAAATGAAAGCTAAACCAATAGAGTTTTAACAAGACAAATTTCCAAGGATTATTCAACAATTAAAGCAATGGAAAGCACAAAAAAGCAAGCTAGGACTCAAAGAGAAACCTAGAATGGCTCTAGAGTAGAGTAGAAAAACTAAAAAAAAAAAAAAAAAAAGACTCAAGAAACCTCTAGTTTTGGCACTTGTTTTCACAATAATTTTCAATTGAAATTTCAGAACTAGGATTGGTATAAAATATGCACCAATTATAGAACAAATTTTGAGCCAAAACAACAAGCACACTTTCCTTTCACTTTTCTTTTTTTTTCCTGGACACTGATTTTTCTGCCAACTTGTGAGATTTTTCTTATTTTTTCCTTTAATCCAAATCGCTTGGTTCTTTTTTTATAATTTTGGTCCAGATGTCTAGAAAATTCGGTAAAAGTTTCAGCTCAAAAATCGTAGTGACCAATTCCCAGTAATTTATACACTTTTGTATGTTCAAGCTGCCTGCACCAGCGATTTCAACCTAGAAATCAAGAGTAGTGTTTATGTTGCTTAAGGCTTGGATAGTTACAATTTGTGTTTGCTTATGCTCAATTATCTTGAATAACACAATTCAAGAGAGCTTAAGACTTATTTGATTCACAAATCCAGCCACAACTCAGCACCACATCTCAACTTCATCATAGGCATCATGTAGGAATCTTAGAAAACAAAAAAAGAGTTCAACAACAAGACTACTTCTAGGAATTGATTTAGAACATGTTATGAACTAAATAACATGCATGAATTAGACTCAAAATTGAAAAGATAGGCTAAGAATGACAAGAATACATGAACAAATGTATCTAGAATTCAAAAAGCAAAATAAAAATTCAACACAAACTTAGAGCATAATGTGACAATTACTATGACTAAACATGACTCTAAGACAACATGGATTAAGTGATTTACACTTAGATTTTTGTGTTTTTTTTTCTAATCAATATTTTGGAACAAAATTTAGATCTAAAGGTTCAGCACAAGAATATTATGAATGAAAATTGATAGAACCTAAAATCAACACAAAAACAAGATTCAAGAGTAGATCTACAAAATTTGAACCATAGAAATGCAAGAACAAGTGTAGATCTAAGATTTAATCGGTTTATTTTTTTTTGTAAATATTTGAATTCAAATTTTAGACTGAGTAATCGATTACACAATATTGGTAATCGATTACCAACAGTTAATAAACGTTTTAATTCAAAATTTTAAAAGCTGTAATCGATTAGACAAATCCTGTAATCGATTACCAGAGAATATTTGATGCAGCTCCATTAGAGCTTGTAAGCCTAGGATCTTCTTCATCAATGGATTCCTTTGCTTCTTGGAAGATGAATGGCAGCGGAATGGAGAAAGGGAAAGAGAGAGGAGACGCCACTTCAAGGAGAAGATGAGTCTAGAAGAAGCTCACCACCATAGGAGGCCATGGATAAGAGCTTGGAGGAAGAAGGAGATGAATGAAGGGAGAGGGAGAGAAGAGCACGAAATTTTGTGCTCTAAATGAGCTTTGGAATCTGAAGTTTAATATTCAAATCATCAAAGTTCAAAAAAATGCACACACATGACCTCTATTTATAGCCTAAGTGTCACACAAAATTGGAGGGAAATTCAAATTTCACTTGAATTTGAAATTGAATTTGTGGAGCCAAACTTTGGAGCCAAAATTTCACTAATTATGATTAGTGAATTTTAGTTATGGTTCAGCCCACTAATCCAAGATCAATTCCAAGATTCTCCACTAAGTGTGCTTAGGTGTCATGAGGCATGAAAAGCATGAAGGACATGCACAAAGTGTGACTATATGATGTGGCAATGGGGTGTAGTAAGCAAATGCTCACCTCCCCCTCTAAAATTTAAGGTGTAGTAAGCAAATGCTCACCTCCCCCTCTAAAATTTAATTGGATTGGGCTTCTACCAATTCAATTAAATTTATTTCCAACCACACACATCAAATATCCACTTAGTGTATGTGAAATTACAAAACTACCCCTAATACAAAAACTAGTCTAGGTGCCCTAAAATACAAGGGCTGAAAAATCCTATATTTCTAGGGTACCCTACCTACATTATGGAGCCCTAAATACAAGGCCCAAAAATAATGAAACCTTAATCTAATATTTACAAAGATAAGTGGGCTCGTACTTAGCCCATGGGCCCGAAATCTACCCTAAGGCTCATAAGAACCCTAGGGCCTGCTCTTGCATCTCTGGCCCAATCTACTTGGAGTTTTCTATCCAATGCCCTTGCGGGGTAGGATTGCATCAATATTGTTAGTGTTTAGCTCTACTGAGCTTTAAAAGATTGGCTAAGATTTTGTTAAAACATAAGCACTTAGACAATGAAGGAAAGCTGGAGTTGCTGCACATGATGTCCAACGTTATGTCAAGGAATGAGATCGGGCTGCACAATGCGCAAGGCAAGATAAAATGTCAATTGAAGAATTGAAGTTGCAGGATCCACGATGTCGGATACAATGTCCTGACATCCTGCCCGAGAATACTGGAGTTGCTGTACAATGCAAGATAAAAGTCAAGTGCAGAAGTGAAGTTGCAGGATCCACGATGTCGGATACAATGTCCTGACATCCTGCCCGAGAATACTGGAGTTGCTGTACAATGCAAGATAAAAGTCAAGTGCAGAAGTGAAGCTGCAGGATCCACGATGTCGGACACGATGTCCTGACATCCGGCCCGAAAATACTGGACATATAAATCTGTTATATCTTTAACAGATTATTGTGCAGTTAGCAAGAGATTAGAAGATCTATCTTTAGGAACGAATTAAAAGATCATTAAAGTTCGAATTTCAAAGTAGAAGAGTTCGTTCAGGGATTAAAGATTAAAGATTAAAGATTCAAACTAAAAGATCAAAAGTTATCTTTTAGTTCTTTAACTGCAGATTTTTCAGAAGAAGATAGATCTCCTCCAGCATCAAGGAGTTGCAGCCCAGAATCGTACACGGCTATATAATCATGGAGGCTGCACGAGTTCTGTACCTAGTCCGGGATCGAAGAGTTAGTTTGTGAGTTTTGGGACTTGAGTGATTTGTGAGCCACCTTGATGGTACCCTAACATCAAGTGTTGGACCTATGTGTGTAGAGTTGATCTCTTGTGTCTAGAGTTGATCTCTAGTGTGTAGAGTTGATCTCTTTTGTTCAGAGTTGATCTCTGGTGTGTCTTTGACTTAATTGTAAACACGGGAGTGTGAGTGAGAGGGAGTGAGCGGAGGTTCTCATATCTAAGAGTGGCTCTTAGGTAGAGATCGCACGGGTAGTGGTTAGGTGAGAAGGTTGTAAACAGGGGCTGTTAGACCTTGAACTAACACTATTGAGAGTGGATTTCCTCCCTGGCTTGGTAGCCCCCAGATGTAGGTGAGGTTGCACCGAACTGGGTTAACAATTCTCTTGTGTTATTTACTTGTTTAAATCTGTTCATACGGACACATACGATCTCCATGTTCTGAAGCGTGATGTCGTGACATCCTGTACGACATCTGTCCCCAGTATCAGAATTTCAATTGGTATCAGAGCAAACACTCGAAATCACAGAGTGAGATCTAGGGAGATAAATTCTGATGAACATGGAGAAAGAAGGAGGACCAGTGAACAGACCACCAATCCTAGATGGAACCAACTATGAATACTGGAAAGCAAAGATGGTGGCCTTCCTCAAATCACTGGATAGCAGAACCTGGAAAGCTGTCATCAAAGGCTGGGAACATCCCAAGATGCTGGACACAGAAGGAAAGCCCACTGATGAATTGAAGCCAGAAGAAGACTGGACTAAAGAAGAAGACGAATTGGCACTTGGAAACTCCAAAGCCTTGAATGCTCTATTCAATGGAGTTGACAAGAACATCTTCAGACTGATCAACACTTGCACAGTGGCCAAAGATGCATGGGAGATCCTGAAAACCACTCATGAAGGAACCTCCAAAGTGAAGATGTCCAGATTGCAACTCTTGGCTACAAAATTCGAAAATCTGAAGATGAAGGAGGAAGAGTGTATTCATGACTTTCACATGAACATTCTTGAAATTGCCAATGCTTGCACTGCCTTGGGAGAAAGAATGACAGATGAAAAGCTGGTGAGAAAGATCCTCAGATCCTTGCCTAAGAGATTTGACATGAAAGTCACTGCAATAGAGGAGGCCCAAGACATTTGCAACATGAGAGTGGATGAACTCATTGGTTCCCTTCAAACCTTTGAGCTAGGACTCTCGGATAGGGCTGAAAAGAAGAGCAAAAACTTGGCGTTCGTGTCCAATGATGAAGGAGAAGAAGATGAGTATGACCTGGATACTGATGAAGGTCTGACTAAGGCAGTTGTGCTCCTTGGAAAGCAGTTCAACAAAGTGCAGAACAGAATGGACAGGAGGCAGAAACCACATGTCCAGAACATCCCTTTCGACATCAGGAAAGGTAGCAAATACCAGAAAAGGTCAGATGTAAAGCCCAGTCACAGCAAAGGAATTCAATGCCATGGGTGTGAAGGCTATGGACACATCATAGCTGAATGTCCCACTCATCTCAAGAAGCAGAGGAAAGGACTTTCTGTATGTCGATCTGATACAGAGAGTGAACAAGAAAGTGATTCTAACAGAGATGTGAATGCACTCACTGGGAAATTTGAATCTGCTGAAGATTCAAGTGATACAGACAGTGAAATCACTTTTGATGAGCTTGCCACATCCTATAGAGAACTATGCTTCAAAAGTGAGAAGATTCTTCAGCAAGAAGCACAACTGAAGAAGGTCATTGCAGATCTGGAGGCTGAAAAGGAGGCACATAAAGAGGAGATCTCTGAGCTCAAAGGAGAAGTCGGTTTTCTGAACTCTAAGCTGGAAAACATGACAAATTCAATAAAGATGCTGAATAAAGGCTCAGATACGCTTGGTGAGGTGCTGCTGCTTGGAAAGAATGCTGGAAACCAGAGAGGACTTGGATTTAATCCTAAGTCTGCTGGCAGAACAACCATGACAGAATTTGTTCCTGCTAAAAACAGGACTGGAGCCACGATGTCACAACATCGGTCTCGACATCATGGAACGCAGCAGAAAAAAAGCAAAAGAAAGAAGTGGAGGTGTCACTACTGTGGCAAGTATGGTCACATAAAGCCCTTTTGCTATCATCTACATGGCCATCCACATCATGGAACTCAAAGTAGCAACAGCAGAAAGAAGATGATGTGGGTTCCAAAACACAAGGCTGTCAGTCTTGTTGTTCATACTTCACTTAGAGCATCAGCTAAGGAAGATTGGTACCTAGATAGCGGCTGTTCCAGACACATGACAGGAGTCAAAGAATTCCTGCTGAACATTGAGCCCTGCTCCACTAGTTATGTGACATTTGGAGATGGCTCTAAAGGAAAGATCATTGGAATGGGAAAGCTAGTTCATGATGGACTTCCTAGTCTGAACAAAGTACTGCTGGTGAAGGGACTGACTGCAAACTTGATCAGCATCAGTCAGCTGTGTGATGAAGGATTCAATGTAAACTTCACAAAGTCAGAATGCTTGGTGACAAATGAGAAGAGTGAAGTTCTAATGAAGGGCAGCAGATCAAAGGACAACTGCTACCTATGGACACCTCAAGAAACCAGTTACTCCTCCACATGTCTATCCTCCAAAGAAGATGAAGTCAGAATGTGGCATCAAAGATTTGGACATCTGCACTTAAGAGGCATGAAGAAAATCATTGACAAAGGTGCTGTTAGAGGCATTCCCAATCTGAAAATAGAAGAAGGCAGAATCTGTGGTGAATGCCAGATTGGAAAGCAAGTCAAGATGTCCCACCAGAAGCTTCAACATCAGACCACTTCCAGGGTGCTGGAACTACTTCACATGGATTTGATGGGGCCTATGCAGGTTGAAAGCCTTGGAGGAAAGAGGTATGCCTATGTTGTTGTGGATGATTTCTCCAGATTTACCTGGGTCAACTTTATCAGAGAGAAATCAGAAACCTTTGAAGTATTCAAAGAGTTGAGTCTAAGACTTCAAAGAGAAAAAGACTGTGTCATCAAGAGAATCAGGAGTGACCATGGCAGAGAATTTGAAAACAGCAGGTTCACTGAATTCTGCACATCTGAAGGCATCACTCATGAGTTCTCTGCAGCCATTACACCACAACAGAATGGGATAGTTGAGAGGAAAAACAGGACTTTGCAAGAGGCTGCTAGGGTCATGCTTCATGCCAAAGAACTTCCCTATAATCTCTGGGCTGAAGCCATGAACACAGCATGCTACATCCACAACAGAGTCACACTTAGAAGAGGCACTCCAACCACTCTGTATGAAATCTGGAAAGGGAGGAAGCCAACTGTCAAGCACTTCCACATCTTTGGAAGTCCATGTTACATTTTGGCAGATAGAGAGCAAAGGAGAAAGATGGATCCCAAGAGTGATGCAGGAATATTCCTGGGATACTCTACAAACAGCAGAGCATATAGAGTATTCAATTCCAGAACCAGAACTGTGATGGAATCCATCAATGTGGTTGTTGATGATCTAACTCCAGCAAGAAAGAAGGATGTCGAAGAAGATGTCAGAACATCGGGAGACAATGTAGCAGATACAGCTAACAGTGGAGAAAATACAGAAAACTCTGATCCTGCTACAGATGAACCAGACATCAACCAACCTGACAAGAGACCCTCCATTAGAATCCAGAAGATGCACCCCAAGGAGCTGATTATAGGAGATCCAAACAGAGGGGTCACTACAAGATCAAGGGAGATTGAGATTGTCTCCAATTCGTGCTTTGTCTCCAAAATTGAGCCCAAGAATGTGAAAGAGGCACTGACTGATGGGTTCTGGATCAATGCTATGCAAGAAGAGTTGGAGCAATTCAAAAGGAATGAAGTCTGGGAGCTAGTTCCGAGACCCGAGGGAACTAATGTGATTGGCACCAAGTGGATCTTCAAGAACAAAACCAATGAAGAAGGTGTCATAACCAGAAACAAGGCCAGACTGGTTGCTCAAGGCTACACTCAGATTGAAGGTGTAGACTTTGATGAAACTTTTGCCCCTGTTGCTAGACTTGAGTCCATCAGATTATTACTTGGTGTAGCTTGCATCCTCAAATTCAAGCTGTACCAGATGGATGTGAAGAGCGCATTTCTGAATGGATACCTGAATGAAGAAGTCTATGTGGAGCAGCCAAGGGGATTTGTAGACCCAACTCATCCAGATCATGTATACAGGCTCAAGAAGGCTCTCTATGGATTGAAGCAAGCTCCAAGAGCTTGGTATGAAAGGCTGACAGAGTTCCTTACTCAGCAAGGGTATAGGAAGGGAGGAATTGACAAGACTCTCTTTGTCAAACAAGATGCTGGAAACTTGATGATTGCACAGATATATGTTGATGATATTGTGTTTGGAGGGATGTCAAATGAGATGCTTCGACATTTTGTCCAACAGATGCAATTTGAATTTGAGATGAGTCTTGTTGGAGAGCTGACTTATTTTCTGGGACTCCAAGTGAAGCAGATGGAAGACTCCATATTCCTCTCTCAAAGCAAGTATGCAAAGAACATTGTCAAGAAGTTTGGGATGGAGAATGCCAGTCATAAAAGGACACCTGCACCTACTCACTTGAAGCTGTCAAAGGATGAAGCAGGCACCAGTGTTGATCAAAGTCTGTACAGAAGCATGATTGGGAGCTTACTATATTTAACAGCTAGCAGACCCGACATCACCTATGCAGTAGGTGTTTGTGCAAGATATCAAGCCAATCCCAAGATAAGTCACTTGACTCAAGTAAAGAGAATTCTGAAATATGTAAATGGCACCAGTGACTATGGGATTATGTACTGTCATTGTTCAGATTCAATGCTGGTTGGGTATTGTGATGCTGATTGGGCTGGAAGTGCAGATGACAGAAAAAGCACTTCTGGTGGATGCTTCTATTTGGGAAACAACCTTATTTCATGGTTCAGCAAGAAGCAGAACTGTGTGTCCCTATCTACTGCAGAAGCCGAGTATATTGCAGCAGGAAGCAGCTGTTCACAACTAGTTTGGATGAAGCAGATGCTGAAGGAGTACAATGTCGAACAAGATGTCATGACATTGTACTGTGACAACATGAGTGCTATTAATATTTCTAAAAATCCTGTTCAACACAGCAGAACCAAGCACATTGACATTAGACATCACTATATCAGAGATCTTGTTGATGATAAAGTGATCACACTGAAGCATGTTGACACTGAGGAACAAATAGCAGATATTTTCACAAAGGCTTTGGATGCAAATCAGTTTGAAAAACTGAGGGGCAAGCTGGGCATTTGTCTGCTAGAGGAATTATAGCAGCTACTGCAATCTGAACGTGCCCAAACGAATCACTTAACATTAATAGCACGTTCACTACAAAGCAAATTCGACCGTTGCTTCACACGCCCCTCTACATTCTTCATTCAAATTTATATCTGCTTGGCATTCGTGTTTTCACCAGCATTTCCCAATAGTTTTCTGAGATCTACGAAATCATTCCAAACGCTCTGTTTTTCCATGGCTTCCTCACCAAAAGAAACTTCCGTTCCTAGTTCACCCGCTGTACCATCATCTCCGCACCAGGAACAACCAGAATTCAACATCCAACCCATACAAATAATTCCTGGTCAAGCTTCAGTCCCTGAGAAACTGACTCCCAGAAGACCACAGGGAGTGAAGATTGCTGAAAACCCTAGCCCTGCAACAAGTCCTAGGGAAGTAGACACGGAGATGGACAAGAAAATCCGCAGTATTGTGAGTAGCATTCTGAAAGATGCTTCTGTGCCAGATGCTGAGAAAGATGTTCCAACATCGTCCACCCCAAGTGTTTCTGTGCCTGATGCTGAGAAAGATGTTCCAACATCCTCCGCTCCAAATGCTGAAGCCTTCCCTTCACCCAGTGAAGAGGAATCAACAGAAGAAGAGGATCAAGCCTCAGAGGAGACCCCTGCACCAAGGGCACCAGAACCTGCTCCAGGTGACCTCATTGACCTGGAAGAAGTCGAATCTGATGAAGAACCCATTGCCAACAGGTTGGCACCTGGCATTGCGGAAAGACTTCAAAACAGAAAGGGAAAAACCCCCCTTAAGAGGTCTGGACGAATCAAGACTATGGCACAGAAGAAGAGTACTCCAATCACTCCTGCCACATCCAGAAGAAGCAAGGTTGTTATCCCCTCCAAGAAAAGGAAAGAAATTTCCTCATCCGATTCTGATGATGATGTCGAACTAGATGTCTCGACATCTAAGAGGGCCAAGAAATCTGGAAGAAAGGTGCCTGGTAATGTCCCTGATGCACCATTGGACAACATCTCTTTCCACTCCATTGGCAATGTTGAAAAGTGGAAATATGTGTATCAACGCAGACTTGCGGTTGAAAGAGAACTGGGAAGAGATGCCTTGGATTGCAAGGAGACCATGGACCTCATCAAGGCTGCTGGACTACTGAAGACAGTCACCAAGTTGAGAGACTGTTATGAAGGCCTAGTCAGGGAATTCATTGTCAACATTCCCTCTGACATATCAAACAGAAAAAGTGATGATTATCAAAGAGTGTTTGTCAGAGGAAAGTGTGTTAGATTCTCCCCTGCTGTGATCAACAAATATCTGGGCAGACCTACTGATGGAGTGATAGATATTGATGTTTCTGAGCATCAAATTGCCAAGGAAATCACTGCCAAACGAGTCCAGCATTGGCCAAAGAAAGGGAAGCCTTCAGCAGGGAAGCTAAGTGTGAAGTATGCAATTCTGCACAGGATTGGAGCTGCAAACTGGGTTCCCACCAATCATACTTCCACTGTTGCCACAGGTTTGGGTAAATTTCTGTATGCTGTTGGAACCAAGTCCAAATTTAATTTTGGAAACTATATTTTTGATCAAACTGTTAAGCATTCAGAATCATTTGCTGTCAAATTACCCATTGCCTTCCCTACTGTGTTGTGTGGCATTATGTTGAGTCAGCATCCCAATATGTTAAACTACACTGACTCTGTGATAAAGAGAGAATCTCCTCTATCCCTGCATTACAAATTGTTTGAGGGGACACATGTCCCAGACATTGTCTCGACATCAGGGAAAGCTGCTTCAGGTGCTGTGTCCAAGGATGCCTTGATTGCTGAACTCAAGGACACATGCAAGGTGCTGGAAGCAACCATCAAAGCCACCACAGAAAAGAAGATGGAGCTAGAACGGCTGATCACAAGGCTCTCAGAAAGTGGCATTGATGATGAAGAAGCAGCTGAAGAAGAGGAAGAGGCAGCTGAGGAAGACAAAGAAGCAGCTGAAGAAGAAGAAGAAGCTGCTGAGGAAGAGGAAGATGCAGCAGAAGAGACAGAATCAGATGATGATTCTGAAGCCACCCCATGATCATCAGACCCTTATGTTTGCTTTTCACTTTTATTAGCTAAAGGGGCATGTCCCTTTGAACAATTGATTGTTATTGGTCTGTAATATTCCCACATTAATTTCATGCATCCTACTTTTGCCAAATTTATGTCTAAAAAGGGGGAGTAATAGTATTAATAGTATTATGCTTGCTATTATGCATGATTTTGAGTAATAGGATACTATGTATGCAATAGTAGATGTATGGCAGTAGGATACGATGTATGCATGATTCATGACCTTGAGGGGGAGTTGTATGTACACGATTTTGAGGGGGAGACTGCTGCTGATGACGACTGATGTAAGCTACTAGAAGATGCTGCAGTAAGAGCATGAAGACAGGGGGAGCAGGTAGTGGATGTCACATGAGATGTCTCGACATCCTGGAAAAGACTAGTAGCTGATAGAAGATGCTGCAGTAAGCATTGAGACAGGGGGAGCAGTAGCAGAAAGCTGATGTCACGAGAGATGTCTTGACATCCTGGAGAAGACTTGTAGATTTGCAACTTGAAGAATTTCCGCTGTGCTTGAATACTCTGATAATGGAAGTTGCTGATCCTACTTGCATAACTGCTCGTACCTGCTCAGGAAGTGTCTAAGTATGTTTTAGACAAAATTTGCCAAAGGGGGAGATTGTTAGTGTTTAGCTCTACTGAGCTTTAAAAGATTGGCTAAGATTTTGTTAAAACATAAGCACTTAGACAATGAAGGAAAGCTGGAGTTGCTGCACATGATGTCCAACGTTATGTCAAGGAATGAGATCGGGCTGCACAATGCGCAAGGCAAGATAAAATGTCAAATGAAGAATTGAAGTTGCAGGATCCACGATGTCGGATACAATGTCCTGACATCCTGCCCGAGAATACTGGAGTTGCTGTACAATGCAAGATAAAAGTCAAGTGCAGAAGTGAAGTTGCAGGATCCACGATGTCGGATACAATGTCCTGACATCCTGCCCGAGAATACTGGAGTTGCTGTACAATGCAAGATAAAAGTCAAGTGCAGAAGTGAAGCTGCAGGATCCACGATGTCGGACACGATGTCCTGACATCCGGCCCGAAAATACTGGACATATAAATCTGTTATATCTTTAACAGATTATTGTGCAGTTAGCAAGAGATTAGAAGATCTATCTTTAGGAACGAATTAAAAGATCATTAAAGTTCGAATTTCAAAGTAGAAGAGTTCGTTCAGGGATTAAAGATTAAAGATTAAAGATTCAAACTAAAAGATCAAAAGTTATCTTTTAGTTCTTTAACTGCAGATTTTTCAGAAGAAGATAGATCTCCTCCAGCATCAAGGAGTTGCAGCCCAGAATCGTACACGGCTATATAATCATGGAGGCTGCACGAGTTCTGTACCTAGTCCGGGATCGAAGAGTTAGTTTGTGAGTTTTGGGACTTGAGTGATTTGTGAGCCACCTTGATGGTACCCTAACATCAAGTGTTGGACCTATGTGTGTAGAGTTGATCTCTTGTGTCTAGAGTTGATCTCTAGTGTGTAGAGTTGATCTCTTTTGTTCAGAGTTGATCTCTGGTGTGTCTTTGACTTAATTGTAAACACGGGAGTGTGAGTGAGAGGGAGTGAGCGGAGGTTCTCATATCTAAGAGTGGCTCTTAGGTAGAGATCGCACGGGTAGTGGTTAGGTGAGAAGGTTGTAAACAGGGGCTGTTAGACCTTGAACTAACACTATTGAGAGTGGATTTCCTCCCTGGCTTGGTAGCCCCCAGATGTAGGTGAGGTTGCACCGAACTGGGTTAACAATTCTCTTGTGTTATTTACTTGTTTAAATTTGTTCATACGGACACATACGATCTCCATGTTCTGAAGCGTGATGTCGTGACATCCTGTACGACATCTGTCCCCAGTATCAGAATTTCAAATATTTTCAGAAAAATATTTCTAAGAGTCGCATCTTCTCAAATGGTTTTTACATGACCACCAAAGGTCTATATATATGTGACTTAGAACACGAATTTGCTCAGAGTTTTTCATAACAACGAGTGTTTATTCTCTCAAAGAGCAAAATCATTTTATCCTCTTAAGAATTCCTTGGCCAATACACTTGCAATTCAATAAGGAATCATTTGAGTGCTCAGATTGTAAAATCTATCTCTTTCAAGAGAGATTCATTCTTCTCTTCTTTCCAATTCTCTAAGGGATTAAGAGACTGAGGGTCTCTTGTTGTAAAAGAATTCTGAAACACAAAGGAAGGATTGTCCTTGTGTGTTCAGAACTTGTAAAAGGATTTTACAAGATAGTGGAACTCTCAAGCGGGTTGCTTGGGGACTGGACGTAGGCACAAGGGTGTGGCCGAACCAGTATAAATCTGAGTTTGCCCTTTCTCTTCCCTTAAACTCTTTTATTTATTATTGTTTTATATTTATATTCAGATTGTTCTATTTGAATCATTATTTAAGGAATTCATTGTTAAGGGAATTTGTAACTTGAAAAGAAAGTGAAATAGAATTTTTATTGGGGAAATAGTTTGTAATATCTTAATTCAACCCCCCTTCTTAAGATATCTGAGGCCACTTGTCTAACATAAGTTGAGGTCAAAGTGGATTGGCCCTTTTTTGATGACTAATGTTTTCCTTATGGTACAGTTGAGATCAAAAGTGAATCCACAGATAAGAGCTTCAAGGTCAATGGACACCGACTGAAACCATTCCTCACAAATCCCTGCTTAGTGGATGTAGTGGTGGAGGAGACCTCCTTACTTCACCCTACTTCTCTTCCGCCATGACTTAGGGGGTTTTCTTTTTCTATCTCCTTCTTTACTTTTATTGAACTTGTCCAAATATATTGATTGTTTTGATTGTTCTTGATGTTATGATTGTGCTACATTGAGGTCAATGTGTTTTTTAAAGTGTGTGTGGGGG